>NW_009943178.1:43608-55028 GCF_000696875.1 Nestor notabilis
TTTGAGAGCTGACGGGAATGAGACATTAAAGGAAAAGACAGCATTTAAAAGAGCTATGAGATCAAATAGACCAGGGGAGCCAAATCCAAATCTGGTATTAAGACGTCTGCAGCTTTTGTCTTCCTGTTGCTCCAGTTTCTTAGATGAGAAATTGGAATATTTCCATGGCTGGATATAAAAAGCATATTAGTCGCTGGGAAGTGTAGGAGCCCTTCAGAGATGCAACAAGGCAGATTCTTCTATTCCATATGCAATTGCAGGCAGAGCTGCTTGCTTCCTGGTGAAAATCAGTCTGTGTATTAGAGTAAATCAGTCCATGTTTTTCCCTGTTGTTTGCTGTTTTGCTTTCTTTTAGTAATTTGAGTAACTGGTCACATAAGTGATTTATTCATTTGTCTGTTTCCTTGTTTTCTTTTTTTTTTTTATTTTCTTTTTGCAAGGAGGTTTGTTTGCTTTTGCTGGGGAATGTAGAAGGTTGATACAGAAAGGCTTGAAGACTGCTGAAGAAAATCTTAATTAAACTAACTTAGTAAAGTATGCTGTTGACAGTGTTTCTCATAGATGAAAAAGATTTGAAAGTCAGTGTATTTCAAGCTGGACAGTCACAGAATTATTCTCCCTCTGTATTGTTGAGGTCTTTAATGTGTGATATTCTATCCCACTCTAGTGGCAGCACAGATTACAGGAAGTGTAAATGAACCATTGGTATTTTGTGGTATATATGTTGTTTTCCAAGACACACTCTGCTTCTAGCCTATTTGCTGTAGTATCCGATGTGAAGAAGAAGAATTTTGTTACCCTGCTGAGAAGAGGGCTTAGCATTTGTAGATTCTATTATATTAATAAGTAGTGACTAGGATAAAAATGGATCATTCAAAAAATGCTTTGTTATCTTTTAGTGGTCTTCATGCAAAACTTGGGAGTTGCCTCATAAAAGTCATTATATCACCAGCACTGTAGCACTGAGAGCTTTCCGGAGTTCCTTTACCTGCATGACTCCTTGAAAATGTTACCTTTCTGTAAGTCTCTGTTCTGCAGGAGCTAATTGAATTGGAAAAAGTGAGCTTCTGTAAAAGGAATAGGATAGTTACACCATGAAATATGGACACTTGTTATAAAGTTTGTGAAGTGTCCTGAATCAGGAACGGGACATCAATCAAAGTGAAGTGTTATGCTTAGAACTCTTCTAGTTCATGGGAAAGAATCATACAGCATCGGTGACAGTGTTATTCTGAATTTGTTTACTCTCTTTCAGGCTGAGATAGCCCAACTTCAGGAACAATTAGCTCTTAAAGATGCAGAAATAGAACGCTTACAAAGTCAGCTATCCAGGACCTCATCACATAGCGAAGTGGCAGAAAGAGGTAAGAGGAGGGGAAATAAAATTAAAAATCCAAAACCTACTTTAACTTCACTTTGGTGGCCGCTTGGCTCAGTATTTCAAAGGAATGCAAGGAGATACAAGAATAGACTTACAGATTTTATTTTGGGAGGAAAAATGGTGCAAATATATTTTATCTTCTGGTAGAGGCCTTTAATGTGTGAAATTCCATCCCAGTCCAGAGGCAGCAATAAATTGCAATATGTATCCCAACAGCACTGAAACTTTTTCTGCTGGAATTTTGTTTGTCATTTTAAGAAAATTAGTGTAGTTTAGTGGGAATATATTTTTGTGCATAACTTCAAAATTTCTTTGAAAAGTCTTTACAGTTCCCATTTTTTAAGGAAAAAATACTGTCGCAGAAGTAGCTAAGCGTAATGTTTAAATGTCCAAACATCCTAAAACATAGTCATTGATTCATGTCTTTCCTTTCTTCAAGACTGTATATTATTTAGGCTCCCTCTCCCATGAAAGGTTGGACCAGATAGTATTTCAAGGTCCTTTCCAAGGGCTGTTCTATGACTTTATGATGTTGAAGGTTCTCATTTAAATCTGCACTGTTGGTACAGGTCAATGGCAAATCAGTTTGTTTAGCCTTTGGTCTGAACAGGTCATGTGAAATTGAACTTCAGTTCCTTGAAATATTGACTACCCGGAGCTTCTGTCAGTGGCTGGCTGTGAGCAATATGATATTAGTGACCTTTTCTTCTATAATCCTGCCACCTAGCCATCCAGGAATACTCGTGTGTAGTTTAGCGCAGTGCATCAGCTTAGCTGCACTAACTTCTCTGAAGGGGGTTAACTAATGCTTCCAAAGATGTGACTTTTCAGGTGCTGTGCTGTCCTTCTCTCAGGGCTTACCAAGAATGTCCTCACAGGAGTTAATGCCAATGTGTCTTTTCTAAAAGACTGTGTTTTGATTGTTGCTTATTCCAAAGAAGTGACTTAACACATACTTGGTGCTGATTTCACTCAGCTGCAGCACTTGTGCATGCAGAGAACTGCACGTCTAACTAGAAAATTACTTTGCCTAACAGCAGTGTTTTGTAGAGGAACTCTTCTATTAATAGCATTCTGCATTTTCTATGCGATTGCCAAATGATTTGTGATATTTCAAAGGCAAGAGGCTGGTATGGGAATAAATCAAGAGCTCAGCAACTTTAAACTTCTAGTAGTGTCTCTGTTCCTGTTCAGATTGAAGGTGGGTAAAACTGTCCTTGATTCTAGTGGGGGAAAAAAATCAAACCCTGTACAAATTCTTTAGGCTACATTTAAGAAAACAGCTTAGACTCTGTATGAATGGAAAGAATATGCAACAGTAATAATTCTTCTGGGGGAAAAAATAAAATGCTGAATTACCAGATTTTAAAGTGGTTGTATCAAGTGAAGTTGAAAAATAATGTCAATGTACTTGTAGTATGCTAGAATGCAAATTCTAATTAAATTGCAAAGTTTATCTAATATGTGCTTTTTCTGCATACTTTATTTGACTCTCACCATTTACCATCGTAGAGGAAGTTTATAGGAGAAGGCTAAAAGAAAAACGTAAGCCTTGCAATTCATTCTTGGCTTTATCTCACTGTTCCTTTCACACAAATCATAAGTCGGATGAATTCTGCACCAATAATTCAATGTTTGTTTAGATTTGGCTATCAAATTGTAATACACATGAGGCATTGCTTTCATTGCTTGTGGCAAGCAGACAGCTACTTGCCATGTTTAGTAAGATTTCATTTCAGAAAAAGTAGTTAGAGGTTCAAAAATCAGAAAGTTGGACTTCAAAGGGACTTTGTCAAGGTTAATAGAGCCAAAACTTAGCCTTTGCCTCTTTTAATTTGTATGTATGTACAATCCATATAATATCTGGAAAGATGGCTGAATAAAAATGTTACCATACTTGATGATGATATAAATATTGTAAGTAAAGTTTGCTTCAGTGTGCTTAAAAATACCTTGACAACAGTTCTTTTTGAAGTCTATTATTTATAAAGAGAAATTAGTAGGACTGTGATTTTTAATGGCTTTTTTAAAGTCTTCTAATTGCTTGCCTAGTACCTGCTGGCTTTAGTTTTTGGTTTGGCTGTGTCTGCGCATGTCTTGTGTTACTAAGTGTTCTCTTCTGCAAAGGAAATGTTTGCAAGATTAATTTACATGTTTTAAGACTTAATCATTAATAAGTGTGTATTTTTCACTATAAAATCGCTATAAAAAAAATCTGATAACAGTTTTTACAAATAGCTGAAGTGTGACATTGTATGTTCAACATCAAATCCTAAACCAGTTTTTTAAAGATGCTTTTTAGCAGTATTGGTTTTCTTTCTTCTCCCTGACTTTATGCCTGGCAAATCTGGTTTTTATTGTCTTTTGTGAAACAAGGGGGTCTGGTTTATGTCAAAGCATGAATTCCATGAGTGGCAGCTACAGTAGATACACTATTTCAGGTTCTATCTCCACCATTGACACTCGATTTAGTATAGGTTGGTACTGGAGGACTTGCTATGAATAGTGTGTAGAGAAGAAATGACATATTTAGTTCACAAAGTTAGGATGATTGTGATAATCTTACAAATTTTCAGAGAGTGTGTTTGAATTGATTTGACTGTAACAATCCTGAATAACCTCTCTTGTGACACTAAATTGTGAGGCAATTGAGAGCAATGCATTAGCTTTTGATGTAGATTTTAACTCAGTTATTCATACTGAAATGCTTTAAGAAAATTAAAAAAAAAATACAGATTTTCTTCATATCAAACTAGTTGTTGTTGGTTTTCATTTCCAAGCTTCATGAATATCCTTGAGCTACTTCTCATAAGATGGCAAATATTTTTCTCAGGATATAATTAATTTTCAATCATACTTTATTTGCTTAAATATATAACAGCAAACACTCATCTTTTGCAAAATAAGCTTCAGTGTTTCTTCCTTTTTTTTGTCATTACTTGACTTCAGTAAATACAAGATAATACTATATAGCCTTTTATAAGCAAAACCAGCATGTTTTCATTGTGCAGTGCTTTTAATAGGTCAGCTTTTGAAAAGCCCCAAGTTAAATGTAGTTTAATAGCCACTAACACGATTTGATTACTCACAAAAACATAAGGAGAGTATCAGAAAATATTTATTGTTTACATTAAATGTAGGAAGGATATTTTCCTTTATAACATTTTAAAAACATTTTTAGATCAAGAAGTTCAAAGGTTGAAGATAGGAATGGAATCGTTATTGGCTGCAAATGAAGAAAAGGTGAGAAAGTAATCCTTATTCTACATAATAAGACTGAAATTGTGGTTTTAAATCTCTGAAATGTTCTGAATAACCTTCTTTCTGTAAGTGTGGTGTTGCCCTGATTTTTGGATTATCCCATGAGATTGTGACAGAAGGTTGATTTTTAAACAGAAAGTGTGGCTGACCTTGCTAACCTGGCTGCAGAGCTTGGGAGGCTCATCACATTCCAGAAGTGAGTAGAAAGCCCAGACTGCAATGAGCAGAATCTCCTGGTCTCTGTTGTTAAAAAGATCGTTAAGGTTTGGTCATCTCTGGTACCTCTTCATCTTCCAACCTGATCTGAAATGTATTGATATCCTCAGTCTACATTACGATATTAAAAGAAAATCAAAGTGGTCTTTGAATCAGGCTCAAATTTTGGAAGGGACCTGAATTTAAAGAGACAAGAATAAAAAAAAAAAGATTACTAAAGGACATGAGACATGACATTAAACTTATTTAAATGGTAAATATGGTTTTTGTCTCATTACTTTTTGTCTCTATATGTTGACATCATCAAATAGACAATAACATGCATCCCTAAAAACTTCCTTTAGTAAGTGGGGAACCTGGACAAGGCAATGTTAATTCTGGAGAACATTAATGTGACTCATAGCAGCATTTAGTTCATAAAAAAAATCAAAAAGCCAAAATTTACATCTACAAAATAGAAGACGTGGCAGTGCAGCAGCTCAGTGGCAGCCGTTCACTTAAATACTTGCCAGCTTCCCCACAAGACTTATTTTTTCTAGTGCCCACTTCTCTGCTTCTGTGGCTTTCCTGAACCTTCTTGTGAAAACTTGGGTTTTCTTACTTGCTTGGGTTTGTGTTCAGTGCTTTGTTACCACAGCACTGGGCAAGATTGTCACACAGGACTGGTTTAGATCTGGGGTCAAAGAAACAAGATGAACTCTAGGAGTGCAAACTGCAAAACTGCACACTTTGTGGTGATAGCAAGAACTTCTCATCGGGGACACAGCATAGGATATAGAAATGAGAGATCTAATTAAATTATTATTACCCATCTCTGTGTTGCATCTGCAAAAGGCAAGCACCTTCCCTGCATACATGAACCAGGATGCTCTATACATAATAGGAAAGCGTTAGGTATTGGAGAGAGTGGAGTTGGATAAACGAAGCAGACATTCATGAGACCTCATTTCTTTTATTCTATACAAGTTTGGCTGCCCAAGTTCAAAAACAAGTGTTCAAAACGGGGATAGGTGTAGATGTCAGAATGCAGTACATGTCCTACAAGAGAAGACTGAAGAACGTGAATAGATCGCTTACTAAAACATAAACACAATTTACTTTACAATTACAGGTACCATGCTAGCAAAAAACCAAACACTGCTCACTTCAGGCCATTGAGGTTCAACTCCAGAATATTCCCTTGACTCTTAAAAGTGAAAGCAGATTTCCAAATTATGCTTCTCTAAATGCCTACTTTACTTGTAATGTCAAACTCCTCAGGTTTCCTTATATCCATAATTTCACGTAATCCAGCAAATATTATGTACAATGGCAACTAAAAGCTAAGAAACGTTCTTTATGAGGTATTTGAGAGGCTTGAGCCTGCTTTCTGGAAAATCAGGCCAAAATCACAGGAAGGAATGTGTAGGACAGTGTTTGTGCAGGTCAGAAATGTCAGATTTAAAGTGTGATTTTGTTTAACGCTTTTCACAGGACCGTCGAATAGAAGAGCTGACACTGTTGCTGAGCCAGTACAGGAGAGTCAAAGAGATAATGATTGCAGCTCACGGTAAAATGTCTTGTGAATAATTTCCTGATACCAGGTATTTTTAAAAATGCTATTTGTTGTTGTTTTCAATATATGTGTATAGTAATATTTATATATGTATTGTGTTGGAGTGCTGAGAGAGTAAGTATACAGTCTTTCAGATGGAGAAATAACCACAGCGTGTCTTGAGCAGGTTGGTGTATTACTGCCTGTAGCATGTGGAGATTTCCTTTTTGTTTCCTATGCTGTAGGCAGTACAAAACCAGAAATAGCATCTATAATATGTGGGAGATTTAGTTACAACATTACTATTAGGCAAGACTTCTATGGCTGACTCTTCTGCTCAGCTCTAAGTCATAACCTAAAATCTGTTCTACATCAGTTAATAGTAAATCCCTCCTTGGAGCCAAAATTTGGTGCTATATGTAATTTAAGATTAAGGTCATTAAGGATTCTGATTTGTAAGGAAGGATGACCGAGGAGTTTACTGCTCTGGTTGTACAGCTGTGTGAACTGCTCATCAGTTGGGTCTGAAGACTCTGGTTTAGCTCCTCATGTACCAAAGCAATCTGAAGTCAGCAACTGCTTTTCTTAAAATGCTTCGCTATATACTGCAGTGGGGCAGGAGCTTTGGTGGCAGAACTCCTACATCTGTGTAGTGGCGGCTGGGTGGACAACTGGGGCCATGGTTTTATCAGCTCCTTCATGCAGTCCTTTCCCTCCTCCCTGATGGGACTCCCGTCTCTTCCACAGTGCAGGCCTATGACATATGTCCTTCATGCTCAAAGCTTCCTAATTCCTTTTTCACTGCTTCTGTTTGCTATGCCTTGGTTGTACGTGGGTTGTAGAGGCCAGACCAAAAGGAATTATAGCAAAAAGGGTGAAAAGGAGGGCGAAAACAGCAGGACAGTAAGTGCAGACATAGAATTTGTTGACGCAAGGGCAGTTAGGAAAGTTCATTTAAATTAGCTAAAGGCATGAATTTACAGTATTCTTATTAAATTGCATTATAGTCCTCTCAGTCTATTATTAAAAATTAAAATTCAGTTTAATTTAAATGATTTAATCTGTGGGAGATGAATAAAGTACACAGATAAGTATATATATGGTGTTTCCTGTGATCTGTCATAAGTAACTGCTTTTTACAGTGTAAAATGGTATCAGGAGAATTTAGCAGATTGCAAACATCAATCTATTGAGTACATCCTGTATTTAGATTAACCATAGTTCAGTTCAGGAATGGCAGTAATGATTAATTATGAGCCAGCTACTGTTAATGACAAAGTTTTCCTTTTATGTTATGTTTTTTATATGGCTTTCATAAAAAGGAAGCCGATCTCAGGTGCAATTGGATACACAGGAGGACCTTCCACCCCCCTTTCAAAAAAGACCCAAAAGCTCCAATGAGTATAATAAGTTTTGTTGCGCTTTCTTTCCACTAAGAAAAATTCTGACAGCTGACTGGGAAAGTTCTGGTGTGCAGGAAACAACTGAAAACCCACAGTTGCTTTGGTGAACACAATATTATATATTTAACTTTAAAATCTGAGGAAAAATCTTTATCCCATTTCTCAGTTTTGCTGCAGGAAGTGGAGTGGGTTTTAGGACAATCTTATTTTAAGTTGCCCCTTTAGTTTGTAGTTTTCGGTACTAAATTTATTCTGGGAAGCCTTCAGACAGGACAGTTTTGTTCAACGTACATCATCACATTAACAAACACACTATTTTCAGGTCTTGTACGGCAGAATGGACACTTGTATTTAACACACAAGAACAGGGAACGAGAGTCAGGTAAATCTCTCTCTGAATGTTCTTTTTAAAGAGAAAGTCTCTCACTTGAAAGTGTTCTGAAAGGAAATCCAAAGGTGTGATTGTAGCTTTTGGAGACGTCATGATGCTAACCCCCAAGATAACTGCACCACTGTTACCCTGAGAGTAAGTGCTCTCAGCAGAAAACCCAAGTAACTTCATGGGACGTGGTTTTGGAGGACACTTGTGTGCATGAGCAAAGAGCAAGCCATGGTGCTCTGGATTATCGAGTTGGTACTGCAGGGAGTATGATGGTGTTAATGTACCTGTGTAGGTACTAGAGTGTGTGTGAGACTGTCCACACTGAGGTGCATACTGTCATGGCTACAATATCATCACAGCCCAAATGAGGTTGTTATCTGACAACTGCTTGAGGGAGTCTTGTATTCAGGGTGCCAAGAAATATCTCCCTTGGTTATTTTTTTATTATTATTATTTCTAGAGGTGTATTTTAAAGGTTCCTTTTGATGTGTAATCTCTGCCTAAAACCTTTGGTAGATACAGAGGGTTGAAATCTTTTGTCTCTGATAACTGTTTCAAATAATTATTTGGGATTAAAATAGGGTGGCTGCTTGAAACAGCCACAGAAAGTTGAGCAAAATATGAAGAAGTTACCCTGAACTTGACTATAGGTTGCTCTCCTGCGTACCAGCAACCATGGTGTAAGTTTCACTCCGTATCCTGGAGGGCCAGTGGTCAGTAGGGGGTTTGTTGCCAGTCTTCTTAGCCGAACAGCCTGATATCCAAGCTGATCTCTAATGAGCTTTCAAAAGCCCTAATGAGTTTTCAAGTGATCTCTCTTCTAATAGTGCCAAGGCTTAACCATAAGATTTGGTGGTTATTTGAAACTGCCTAGACCTGCTGCACCTCTATCATATAAATTAGGAATTATTAATGGGCGTAAGGGTCAGTCTAAATTCCTCCATCGTGGCATAGGATTCCTTCCACATCCTGTTTGCAACCCTGTGCATGGGAGATCTCCAGAAAAAAATTCTTACCCAAAATACTCCAAAACCTTGCTGAGCACTGAATATTCAGAACCTGATTTACCGTTGCAGCTTTGCCAATTTAGGAATTAAAGTCCTACTAAATAATGAATTCGGAGTATTTCAGTGTCTGTTTTGATCTGGGATATCCGGAAAAACCCGAGGCATGTTCATCCTTGAACTGAGCATGGGGCACTGCGTTATGGTACAGACATGCACACTACCTATAAAGCAATACACTGTGACTAAGAAAACGGTACCAACTTGAACTTGCCTCAGAACATCAAACTGTGTATTAGTGGTTCAGAAGCTGCCTCACAAGCAGCTCAGCTACTCACAGCAGAACACATCATATGACTAGAAGTGGCACATTTGTTGCTCTAACGTAAATCAGCTTGCTTGTAAGTCAGGGGTGGGGAGTGGAGAGGCTGGAAAACTACAAGCATCAGGTGAAGGCTGAAGGGGAATTGAGAGACTGAAGTGTTTAGACTGTCTGATATGGTCCTAAATGTTATTTTTTGGCCTGTTTTTCTCCCTTTCTACTTTTCATCTTTAATGCTGGCAGGCTCTTCTGTCTCTGGGGGCAGTGAAGAGGAACTTGAGACAACTTTAAGGAAGTGGAATCTTTTGACTAATCCTCAAGGAGAATTATTGAAAACAGAGGTACTTAGTAAAGATGTTTTAGAAGCAAGTTTTTTATATGTATGATTTGTTTGTATTGGTTTCTCTGTGGTAGCTGAAGTAATGTAGCAATGTGGGTTTAGCCTCGGCTGAATTCTTGTATATATTCTTGGTATAGGCATGATAGATCTAGAATCCAGCACTAGAGTTACAGGCTTTAATCTCTTGTTTTATTTTACATAGGCCTCTTCAGGAGAATTGTCACCAGCTGTGCTCTCTCCGTCGCCTCACAAAGCCATGGAAATCAGGCAAGATCTTTGGTTTTTGTGTTTCATGTGGATTGTCCTAAATCTGCATTATTTAATCTGTTTAAGTGCTGGTACGTTGTCTTCCCTGTTCTTGGCTTTGCAAGAACTTTTGGGTAGTTGTGAAAGCAGGGTTTTCCATGGGAGTTTGTGATACTTAATTGTATAAGGTCTGAATTGCAGGAATAAATAAGCACTTTTATATATCAGAAGATACTTGTATTGTAGTACTTAAACCAGTATCTTTTATTCTGATTTAAAGTGGAAGCGTTCCAGTATCTTCAACTAATTTAACCTCTCCCCCAGAAGAATCTCTGGAAATCATCAGTAGGTAAGAATGAGTAACTTTAACATGCAGCCAGAATTTTTTCCATGTATTTCTGCCCTTTTCCAGTTTCAAACCCCCTCAGTGTTGCACACTGTTCACAGAGTTACTCCTGTCTGTCCTCTGTTAAGAGCCTCTAAAAAGTCACCTGTAGATAAAAGGTTTAAAACTGCACATTGTGTCCTGTTGCCTTTCTCTGCTGATCGAAGGATGTCTTGTTGCTGTTTCTGACTTTGTCTATCGCAGTTCCCAATAACATGTGTTTTAGGCTAAAAATGTGACAATGAATCTCCTTTATTACATTACACGTGGACATGCGATGTGTACGGCTGTTGTAAGTTACAGCTGGGGCATATGCCAACATCCTGTGTCGTACCAACTGCTGCTCTTTTTGCATGTTGTTGTTTTAAGGGCTCCCCAGAAAAAAAAGTCAAGTAGTTTGGAAGACCTGCAGAGCGAAGCCCTGGAAAAGGTTGGTTGATTTGCAGTCACAATTTCTGGTGTTTATAATCGTTACTAAAAGGTAAAGGTCAAGTATCAGTATTGGTTTTGTCTCACGTATAGGAGCCCTAACCACCACCGACACTGTATGTGGGGGGAGGGAAAAGCCCGCATGATAGAACAGTTCAGGTTCCTTTTTGGTTTTACCCCATTGCCAAGCTTAGAATAAACAACGGAGCTGACACACCATACATACACATCCTCAAATCCAGCTTTTCCCTGAAGGAAAAGGCAAATATTTAAGAGAAATACAGGAAATAATGTCAGTGAGGAGTCGTTTGGTTGGACTGCAGTAGTATTTTGTTTATAGGTAAGAGTTTTTAAAATAATTGCAACTTCCAAATAGTTAAACGTGTTAAGGCAACAAATCCTGAAAGGATTTTAAAGATTGGGACTGGGTATTTCCACACAGGATTCCTTTTTGAGTGTTTGCATGTAAATATGGAGTATCATTCCTTAACTCAGACTTCTGATACAAATGGCATTC
>NW_009943178.1:55059-62728 GCF_000696875.1 Nestor notabilis
TCCTGACGACAGCAGTGATACTGCCTTGGTTAAAACAGCAGAAGCACTGCTATTAATTCAGGGGTTTAATTCCATTCCAAATAAAGACTCTCCAATTTACAAAGTCTGGTTATATTATGATCCAGAGGTTTGTTCTGTCATTCCCTGACTTGAAATTTCTCTGCACTTGTAAGTGCACTTTGTGAGACTGTTATTGACACTTTCTATACTCAAATTGGGCTTAACACAGGATTACCCACACCCAGTAATGCCATTTAAAATGGATACTAGAATTATGGTTGTTCCAGTTCCTCAAATTCTTAATGTTTTCTTAAATTTCTGACGATGACAGTAGCTAAAGAGAACGTTTGAACTTTGTGTTGCATTCACTTGATTGAGGTCACACACGTGACAGATCAGTTCACAACTAACATTCAGTCCATGTGGAATTTATGAGGGTCTGTTTTCTTTTCATAACCTTTATTTTCCTGTCAAAATTCAGGAGTTTAGTTTGCCTCTGTGACATGGCGTGATAAGGCTGCACCCACTCAGGCTGTAAAGCTGTTCGGTCGGTTAAATCACAGTCCGTTGGGGAGCAAGAAACTACCAAGGACATCAGAGAGTTGTAACAAGCCAGCCCCCATTCTAATTTAGGCGTGAGGCTTCTTGGTGACATAACTGAGACCTCCCCATGCCTGCGAGTGAGTGACTAAACGTGACTTAGTTACCATCACAACAAGGAACTTGTTTTGCTGACTCAGTGAGACTTCTTGCATTAAGTCTAAGAGAACCTGTGCTAGCAGTGCTGCTCGCTGGAGCTGTTCTGCTTTGCACGAAGCTCAGATTCCAGTTATGTCCAGCAATGAAAATAATACAATAAAATAAAGCACAGCATGTTGGTGTCTCTGGGCAGCCTTGTTGTATGTTCTTATCCCCTCCTTTCTGTCACAGCTCTTTATGGTTTCCACTGGGCACGCACAGTATCGTGTGTGTGTTCTTGTTTTGTGTCAGGCATTTTCATATTGTTTGAACTGTTAAACAGCTGCCACATTCACAGCTTAAACGTGAGCCACCCAGAAGCCTAAAAAGTAGAGAAATTCCTTTGCTCACAACAGAACTGGGCCCAAATTTTGTAGAGTGGTTTGAGCAACCACATTTAGTAGTAACTATTTTATTGAAACGAAATGAAGAGATAACAGACCTTGTAATATGTTGTCAATGCATTAAGTAGCATCACTATAGTAATAAGACTACAACTGATGTTCTGTGTTTGTATGTTAATACTAACATTTGTCTGTTGCTTTTTTTCCATACAATTTTGAAATTACCCTCCCTGCAACTCCGTAGTATGTAGACGGAAAACCAGCACAGCCTGTTGTAGAACAAGAGGTATATTAACTGTACGCTCTCGTACCATTTGTCTGTGTGGCGTGCTGTGGTGGTATGTTCATCTCTCTTATTAAAGTGTTTGCATAGTTCCAGTACTGACAGACTCTGAGAACAGGGGTAAGAATTTGAGAGGGAACTCTTCCTAATCTGAAAGCTTTAATGTGGGGTTAGAAGCTGAAGTCAGGCAATTCCATAAAATACTGAGCTAGTGTAAGAAGCAATTGCTGTACTCATGGTTTTTGGTACAAGTCAGGATGTACTCCTGCAGTTGCCAGGACGTGAGAACCGGAGCCTGCCATTACAGCATCACAGAGATTCCTCTAAGCCTTGAAATAAGCACAGATAAACCAGGGGTTATCTCTTGAAATATTTCATGTATCATCCCGTCACAGACAATGTTTTAAATGTTTTAAAACAATTATGTTAGAATGGGGTTACTAAGTAGGAGCATACTCTGTGTTTCTGTACACTAAGTATGTTTTGAGTATTTTCAGTACAAAGTTTTCCTCCTTTTTGATGCTGTATCATTTACCAATATGAGCTTATTCCCAATGCACATGGAACGTGCACCACTCCCACTGGTGTTGACTGGAGCTGCAGGCTCAGTGCTTTTCTGGAAAAACTTCTATATTCCTACTGCTTTGACAGTTACGGGATAAACCTTTTAACTCGGATTCAGCATTGGAAAAGTCTCAAAATGCTGTTAAGTATCTTGTTAGGCTCAGAACTCCCAGATTGACGTGCAAGTTCTCATCTACCCTGGTAAAAGGAGCAAGATCCCAAGAAGCTGCTCACTGAAAAACTGAATGCAAGGAAAATTGAGAGATGCTCTGGTTTTAGCAAAGCCTACATCCCAGTTCCCCTCCATACAATATGCTGGGGCTTTGAGGACCACCTCCTGGGAGCTCTGTGGCTGGAGGAAGGACCTTCCAGTATAAGTAATCTCACTGATGCTGGTGGCACTGTGTTTGTGTACCTACAACACGTGCAGGCAAGCGCATGTTAGACTCTTCTTTAGCCTGACATGGACAAAAAGTTTAGTAAGCAGCCATTCAGACCAGCCCTAAAATGCAGCTCACCCTATGTTTTTACCAAATATCAAAAGTATCCTTTGTGCTTAGATTCTGTAACAGAATTACGTATTTAGCTGTATATTTGGCAACTACATACTTAGCTATAATAATTTTTATTTAAACCTCACATTTGTAATATTATCTATACAGAGATACCTTGGTTCTTACAAGAGTTAAACTTCTGTACCTCAACTTCATTGTTGATTCTTTTGCTGTTACTAGCGGTGGTGGGCAAGAATGTTGGACAAAATTTGAGTTGCACAAATACTTTTTTTGGCTTAAATTCCAGCAAGATACAACTGTGAGGCAGAAACAAAGACAGTTTGGGGAAAAATAGGCAGAAAAATTGATGGGACAAAGAATGATCTGAGAAGTAACTAAGTGCATTTCTGGTACTACCAAAGTGGAAGGACCAAGTTGTTATATAGTGCTGAGTCCTTGTGACAAAACCAGGTAACATTCAACATATGTTTTACATTTTAATGTAATAGTCTGGCTGAAGTGTGGGGGAAGGGCAGGTGAGGGAAGAGAAGGCAGCATCTTAGCTAGAAAACTGCGTCAAGTGACTGAGATTTAACAAGAGAATGATGTGTAAGCAGGAACGTGGAGGGGGGTGATGCCATTTTGAACCATGACCTTCAAGTACTTTCCTCAACTTTTAAAATCCTGTGTACTGGATTGCAAATGCTGTGAGCGATTTGGTCTTGTACTTACTTGTTTTTCCCTTTTCAAAACACAACAGAGTAAGCCGCTTCCGAAAGGCAGCAAGTACCAAACCTTGCCAGGGAAGCTGCCTCGACCACTGCAGAATGGAGAGCAGGGAACATGTAATTCACCAGATGGGTCTGGTGTGAATGACACCGAGGACAGCAGCTTCCTGGGCCTGAGTATGTATCTACACCTCACTGGGAGTGGGAAAAGCAAACTGTCTGCGAGGCTAGGACATAATTTGGTGTATAATCTGCTACGCCACAACAACAGACTCTGACCTTCAGGTGATGTACTTAAGGAAAGTTCTACTTCTTTTTTGTAACAACACACCAAATACATACCACATCCGCTTACTGGAGGGTAAGGGATGGCTTAAACTTAGAGCCTTCTTTTCTGTTGCACTTGATGATACAATTTGCTTACATCAATGATAGCATAAGTAATGGAGAGACACTGCTTTGGAGATTGTGGGGGGAGCGTTCTGAAAGGCAACGTATCTGTAACTAAGGATTGGAACTTTCAGAGATGCAAACGTGTTAACAGCATGAACAAGCAGTACCTTTTCCAGCACACTTCCAGTGCTCCCCTAGCTTGCTGACATCTCCTTAAAGAGCAAGCAAACAACAATGCAGAGCCAGGCACATCAGCACTGTTAACAAATGTGTGCTAGATTGAGGCACTAAGCGAAACAAACCAACCCGTGCCCTGCGATCCCGCTGCTTTTCAGTGGGTGAAACTCCACTAACGTGCACGTTTCAGGTATGGCACTGTTGGCTGCTGGAGCTTGTGGGGTCCAAGAGTGACAAACGGACTTGCTAGGTACAGAAACACACGGGTGGAGTTTCAAAATGCAGGTATATCGTTAGCTCAGAACCACAGCTGCGTGTGGGAGCCTGTGTTAATTTATTGACATCTGGAGCACGGATATACTGTAATACAGCCGGGCGCAGAGCCAAGGGCTGGAGAGTTTGGGAGCTCATGGCACAAGAGCATCTCTTGTGGTTTTGAAGTGTGCCTACACTGCTGGCAGGTTCGTGTTTGGTGGGTTTTATCTAAGGCCCCACGGTCCTAAATGCTGCCAGGGCCTGTAGCTTCATGATTGCAATAGGGTCTGGATTGTTCAGGGTTTGTTTTAAAGAATTTTTTCTGTGGTTGCAACACAATCAGTCAATGCAGGAGCCATGCTACGATGGCTTTAACTGCAGGATTATCCAGGGCTGGGTGATCTTGTAAAGGAAGTGTTCTTTTCCTAGAAACAAGCAATGACTCCTTAAATACACTGAATTAACAGTATTTTTATGCAGGTTGGTTTGTTTCTTGCATGTGAAGTGAACCTTTAAACCCCTAATTCTGTATTTCACACGAAGTTGATGTAATCTTAGACATTGCTTCATTTCAGACATTCTGCAGGTTTTGTGGAGCTCTGTAGGTCACACTTAATGTGGGGAAAATTGCCTAAGAATATTTCATAAAACCCACAAAACAGCTAAACAACAGATGAATGATCATCGCTACCTAAGATGATCTGTACAGAATTACTGGTGCTTGTGCACACCGATGCATATTCACTTCTATGTCAAGCAGCATAACTGCTTCTTTTCTTTTTGTTTCTGCTTTTAATGCTTAGCTGACTTCTTTGCTCTTCTGTGACTTTATTTTGCTGGTGTTTTATATCTTCTTTGCTTCTTCATCTGGCTTTCTGCTTCTTGGGATGACTGAAGATCGCATCAGGAGTGTCAGTGCACCAGTGCTAGGTACTGTATCCCGAACAAGATGCAACTGTAACGTGAATTTTGCTGCTTGCTATTTTCCTTTCCTTTCCCCCTCCCTTTCTCTATGGAATACTAACACCACATGGGCCACCCAGCCTGAGTTCCTGAAGTGCAGTGCTGAATGGAAGTAACAGCTTTTGCTGCATGGCAGTTGGATGGGATTCTTTTAAGATACTTATTCCTGGTCTCATTCTGTTCTCACTGAAGTTGGCAGAAAAAATCCCACTGATTTTGAGGGAGGAGTTATGGTCTTAAGAATAGGCAAGGCAGGAGTCTGAAGAGCCTGCTTCAGTCTGAGGACCTTAAATTAATAAAAATAATGGATTTAGGTACAAACGACTGAAATAACAATACTGGTTTACACAGTATCTTAATGCTTTCTGTTTGAATCATAGGTACAGCTATTGTTTTTCACCTTCTGAGCATGGGGGTTTTACACACAAACAGTTTTCTAGATATCTTTCCTTTTTTATTATGTTCTGCATTTAAACATTAGTTTCCGAGACAACAACTTTGTTAATAATAGGTATAAAATGTGACTATTGCTGTTCTTAACCCAGGAGACACGGAGAACGTGGATGGTACAGTGGTCTCAGATGACCTTTCGCCTCTTTCTTCGGGAACGGATTCAGGCCCACAATCTCCATTGTCTCCAGAAAACAGAAAGAGTCCAAAAGGGATCAAGAAAATCTGGGGAAGGTAAGGTCATTTTTAATTTTAGTTCCATGTGAAATCATTTTGGCTGAGAATGAATCCAGCTGCAAGATCTACAGTAAGACTAAAGTAAGATTTAGCAACAGGAGAGAAATCAGCTCTGTGATTGTACCAGTGTGTCTCTGTAGAATAACGGGTGGTAGGGTCCACAGCATCATGCTGTTGGAAGAAATAAGCTGTCATCTGAATGCTAATAATTGAGAATGCCCCCAGCTTCCTAACTATGAAAAACTAAATTATATTGTTTATTACAAAAAGCACTGGGCAAAAAAATGAGCGAGTACAGAAGAAACAAGTAGCAGGGGCAGTGAGGGCTACAGCGTTCACTTTTCCTGCTTCGGGACAGCAGGCGTTCACAGGTCTGGCCTGCAGGGTGGATCAGTAATGGAAGTTGAAGGGTTGTGGCTGCTCTGCAGAGCTCTTTTCTTTCCTCAGAGTTAGGTCTAGACAGCATTTGCCTGAACTTCTGCAGCTGCTACGTGAACTGGGTGTTTTCGGCTCACAGGGAGATTAATACAGCTTCTAGTTGTCACTATAGTTGCCATACAAGCAAACGTTCTCTGTTGCAAGCTAATAGTACTGTTGTGGCACTCTTGTCTTGAAAGAATAAGAAGAACTCAGTCAGGTAACTTCCCTGCAGACGACCTGGGGTTGGCAGAGTTTCGAAGAGGTGGTCTCCGTGCAACAGCTGGGCCTCGGCTGTCCAGGTCAAAGGAAACCAAAGGCCAGAAAAGGTACTGGTTGCTCTTTGCCTCTCACAGTGTATCACGGGGTATTGTTAAACGTGCTCAACAGCCAGACCCTCAGAAGTGTAATGTGTTTTCCCCAACGTGCTTCATTACACAACTGGAAAGAATGTCTTCGGTAGAAAATGGATCCCGAGTCGTTCCCTGTCCGTGCTCCTTCAGCTTCAGGGTGCAGCACTACCTGCTGTTGGAGGGTCAAAAAATACACCTTGTTAAAGAGCAGGAAAATTTACCATCGACTCCCGTGGAATGTCTGTGAAGTGCTGAGGATTCAGCAATTCCCTTTTCTTTCTTCTCAAATAGAAAACTACTGCCCCCCCTCCCCGCATCAGTCACAAGCTGAGGCCGTGCAGGCAGATGAACAGGGCACCAGTACCACAGCACGTGCTGCGAGACTGGCTGTTGGCTTTAGTAGCGCACAGGCCAAGGCACGCTAACACACCCGTGCGCTGCGGTGCTGCCTCTGACCCGCGATGAGCCTGCTGACAGTAACCATCGTCCTCTTCTTTAAGATTTTCCAAACATTTCTTGTGCTTCCCAGTGACTACAATGCTCCGTTCGCTCAGTGGAGCACTGAGAGAGTTTGTAACTGGCTTGAGGACTTCGGTCTTGGTCAGTACGTCATCTTTGCACGGCAGTGGGTGACTTCAGGCCATATGCTGTTGACTGCGACACCCCAGGACATGGAAAAGGTAATGTTCTGTTAACTGTTTCCCCCTAGCAGCCGTACATATCGATTCTTTACAACCAGGCCTCTTCAAACAACTGGCAGTTCTGCCTTTCTGAAATGTGTAGTATCAACTGTTGTAGATACCTAATGAGATGAAAAGAGCCGGAGACAAGGCAAATATTTGTTAATGGTTATTGTTGCAGGAAATGGGAATAAAGCATCCACTGCACAGGAAGAAACTAGTTTTGGCCATTAAATCAATAAATGCAAAACAAGATGAGAAGTCTGCACAGCTTGATCATATCTGGGTGACACGTAAGTGTTTGAACTGCCACGGAACGGTTTGGAAAGCAATTTCCCTCACCCCTCCTGATGGGCTGCCCAGGATGTGCTTTAAGTAGTTACCAGGCATCTTTTTAAGAGCACAAAGTTTTAACCTGGTAGGATGAGGAATTTTGTATTGTTCCCGACATCCACATATACAGTACTAGTGTGATCTTCCACGGGGAACTCTGTCACTGGCCCGCAGGGAAGTAAACGTGGGGGCTCAATCTGTCACACGCTGTCTGTAAAATATCACAGGGGTCTTGTGGATGGAGCTGCTTGGCAGGAATG
>NW_009943178.1:62759-80479 GCF_000696875.1 Nestor notabilis
AGGCTGACCTTTGGAAAGGTGAACAGGTAGAAGGAGATACCTGAACGCCTCAGGAAGGGGAGAAGGGCTTTGATCTGAATTTGGGTACATCATTGTTCCTCTATCTGCAGGATGGCTCGATGACATTGGTTTACCTCAGTACAAAGACCAGTTTCATGAAGCCAGAGTGGATGGGAGAATGTTGCAGTACTTAACTGTGGTAAGCTAAAATCCTTTTTCCTCCGTTTAACCAAATTTAACTTCAGAATGAGCAAAGAACTTTATAATTTTCCTTTGAGTGTGAGCAGTTAAGGAATTTTTTGCAAGCAGAAATAGTGCCAGTAGTAACCAACTCCTTTGCGTTGTCTCGTGCATAATTACTACTCCTAAGGTACATAAGTTACAGGCTATGTTACAGCTCACTTCCACGGACTGTCTTTCAGTGCCATGTAGCACACCATGATTAAAGGTAAAATGACTTATTTTACATGCAGCTTCAGGAGTTCATTGTTCTCCTCACCAAGTTAGCAACAATATTAAATAAACTAAAGATAAGCAGCAAGTCCAGTAACTGGTAGAGCTCCAGCCACATGAGCAGCAAACCATGCACTACACGTAGCCACTGTGTTTTCCTACAGCTGGATAATTCTTGTTAACAAACAAACAGCTAATTTAGTCATTTTTTTCATAGCACAGTTATCAGAAGTTCAGTTTTGTCTTTACATAAAACCACGCAGCAAGTTTGACATCTCTCTTCCTGGGGAAGGCTCCTATTTTGGTATGTATTCTGTGCCACTTAAAGGGCTCTCCCCTTCACAGAATGACCTTCTCTTTCTGAAAGTCACCAGTCAGCTGCATCACCTGAGTATTAAATGTGCCATTCATGTGCTGCACATCAATGGTTTCAACCCCCACTGTCTGCGCAGGAGACCAGTTGAGGAGGTAAGAAAGATTATGTTTAAATAAATTAAATCAAACAAGTACCTGATTCCAGCCAAAGGTGACAGACAGTCAGCAGTGTGCAGTGAGGCAGTAGAGTCGCCGCTCCTGGGGAGCTGCGCCTAAAGCAGTAGTTATGCTGCTTTCCAGCTCTGGAATGTAAAGTGTACTCACCAGTAATAAAAATCTACTCAGGCCTTAAGTGCTTGAGCCGCTTACGAGCTGGTCTTACACACTTCCCTTGAGAAATCATTCGCTTAGAAGTTAATTCAACTTCTGGGATAGTAATTTGGAATGTTTTTTCTTTGCCTCCTAATTTTTAACTCCCAAAGACTGAGGTTTTTGCCTTACCTCATGAGCCGAACTTACTCATTTTGTATTAAAACCTGACAGTAAGTCAGTATAACTTATTCATTTAGTATTAAAGCCTGACAATAAATACTGTTCTCAAAATGCTCCCTTTTTTACAGCTAGTATCTGTGGTCTCTACTGTTACACTACTTGATGCAGTCAATGTACGGGGTTTCACCTTGATCCAGAACAATACTTTAGAATCCAGGGAAGAAACACTGCTCTTTGAGGGAGAGGAGGAGCAACGGCTTTATCTGAACTGAGGGCAGATGTTGTGAATGTGCAGTGACAATACTGGCTGCAGTGTCGTCATGACCTCTGGTTTCTTCAACAGAGTAACGGCTCGCCTTCTGAAGTTGTTCAGTGGTCCAACCACAGAGTGATGGAATGGCTCAGATCCGTCGACCTGGCAGAATACGCACCGAACCTGCGAGGAAGCGGAGTGCACGGCGCCCTCATTGTGAGACTTCTCCACGTTTGCTCTAACGTTTTACTACACACCCACTGGCAACTGACAGACCGTAACATAGAACGTGTTTTGCCTGGTGTTTGTCCAGCCAGAGGGAACAGATGTGCCTGTGATACAACAGCACGATCTGGCCTTGTAAAGCGCCTGGTTGTATGATTCATGTATCTTAATTTTATAAAGGAAAGCTAAAATAAAAAGGAACTGCTAAACCAGGTTTTATAATGAAAGCTGAGCTGTGCATGAGTGTTTAACAGCGGTACATTAAAAACCAAACCAAACCCAAACTGTACCATGGGAAAGGTACTTAATAATAAGGCATCACAAGGTGTTTCTTGGAGGGGTTTTACTAGAATTCTGAGCCACAGCAAATGACTGCCCTGAACTCACAGAGGTCTTGCTGGCAGTCAGGAATGGGGATTTTTAATTCCAAATATCCAGAGCTGTTTGCAGCTTAATGAAGTCAGACTTCCGAAATACCCCGATTCTAGTGCTGTAGAATTTTTGCAAAAATGAAATAGAAAAACATGTGCTAAGATTCAGTTTATACTCTGAGTAGAGCACAAAACTCTGAAAACAAACTCATTCAATCCAAACAAATGGAAGGTTTGCTGATGAGGATAAATCCGATCAAGTTCTGCATCTCTTAGTGCCCACATTCGTGGATTTCCCATTCAAGCCCTAGTGAGTATCAAATCACAAGTGAGTTATAAAAGCTCAGCAATGAGACATTCCTCTGACAAGCACTGTAGTGGCTTCATATTGCAAATATTTAACCATGTAAAAACCCCTGTTCTGCCAATTTTTTAACAGCTTCTCGAGCCTCGCTTCAACGGCGACACGCTGGCGATGCTGCTGAATATTCCCCCTCAGAAGACGTTGCTGCGGCGGCACCTGACGACCAATTTCAACGTATTAATTGGAGCAGAGGCTCAACAAGAAAAGAGAGAAATAACGGAGTCCACAGCATACACACCTCTGACCACCACCGCCAAAGTCCGGGTATGTCCTGCTTTCAAAGGGGAGGTACTTGGGAAGTTCAGACATTACTCTCCCTGTCTTGTAGAGAAAATAAGGAACAAATGTGAGCAGGGAGAGGCCAGCGCTAACTCTACGCTAAAAGGAGTAGTGTTATATTTTCCTTAAGTCCAGATACTGAAGGATTTAATTTGTGTCTGTTTAAATCAGCTCCTGAAATAATCATGCAATCCCATCGGTCTCATTTACCTTCCATCTTTTCTTAGAAGGAACACTATCAAAATGTACTTGATATAAACTGTAACTCCTGCTTTGAAAACAAATTAATTTAATTTAGAATCTACTTACCTGGAGGACTAGGATATAACAGTAAATCAAAAAGAAGAGGGGTTTGAATGTTTAAAGGGCAACCTTATTTTTCTTATGTATAACTTACTGCGTTATAAAACTGTCTTCTTGTTTTAGCCAAAAAAACTTGGATTTTCACATTTTGGAAACTTAAGGAAAAAGAAATTTGATGAATCAACAGACTACATTTGTCCTATGGATACAAACCCAGGTGCTACAAATGGTTCTCAGAAGAACTACGGTGGATATAAAGGCCTTAGTCCCGTCACTGACAGGGAGCTGGATCAGGTGGGACAGCCAGACTGATGCCATTCTCATCTCATCTCATCCTCTCCATGCATTCCAAAGCTTGCAAATAACCAAATGTTAGCATGCAACGAAGTATTTGCTGCACCTGCATGAACTTACTGAGAAAATACTGGCTGTGGACACTAGAAAGAGTTCTGTACTAAGAATGTCAGGTTAATTTTTTTAATCAATATCATATAAACTCATCCATCTTCAAGCCCTTTTTCAGGTATAGGACACCTTTACACTATGAAGATCGATGTATTTTGACAATTAAGGTGGTGGTGGCAGGAAACAAGACTTGTACTTCTAGCTTGCTTAATCTCTATATGGCAAACTACTTTTTTCATGATCTTTATGGGTGTTTTTTAAATGTAATAAATTTATTTGGACTGATTTGTACAAAGCTATCAAGTTATATATTAAGTGACAACTGGATTATATATTTTTAATGGATGTTAATCAAAGAATCCAACTGAATTTTTCTTTCATTATGTACAGTGGGGAGTAGTTTTGCTTAGAAGGGTGTATGTGAAAACAAACAGTGCATCAGTAATGAACAAGATTATTAATAAACCCATCCTGAAATGATTCACTTCTGTTACGTAGTAGTGAACTTGTGCATGAAACTCTCCAGACATCACACAGACTAACGAGGAAGACTAAAACCCATCAAATTTTATCCAACTTTGCTGTTGTGTAAAGGGATGTAAACCCTGAAAAATGGAGCTCCTGGAGCCTTGTGTGAGCTTCAGCGACACACAAGAGCCAGACAGAGGCAGCTGGGGTGAACTGCCCCATCTCCAGTAGCGCCTGATGTGAGATAAAATCATTTTAAGCCTGATAAGAGAAGGGTCACAAAATTGAACAGACTAACCGTGAAGGTAATTTTTCATATGCATGGTTTACTGCATCTAACAAACATCTCATCACTTGTGTTCATTACCTAACCACTGTCTTTTTCCATATTAATTGGAAGCTTTACTTCAGTAAATGAAGTACTGTTCCTCAGCAGGGTCAGTACTGAATCCTGACTGTAACCGAGCATGGATGTGCACTTGCATAGTGAAGAGTTGCAAGTGACTGCAGTAACTTTGAGCCAAGAACTTACTTACACTAAGCAGTTGTTCAGGCAGTACCAAAATCCTAGATTTTCCTCTAGGAGCATGGTCTTTTAAGTGTGACTTCTGAGCATGCGGTCATGCAGGGAAATGTCAATGCCCTAGAACTGATGACAACCTTTTATCTCAGAGTAGGTGGGACTGTATCTTGAAGGACTCTTGCTTCTTGCCTGTCAAAGATACTACCAGAAGTATAATAAGTGTTACACCATCAGGAAAACATCACTCTATTGTCAGTATCAGTTAAGCTTTTTCTTTCCTTCTGTGAATTACAGTTCAAGTTTCATGGAATCAGTCTTTCCTAACCAGGATTCGCTCTTCCTACAGTTAAATGTGTTTCACATGCCTTTTAGCATGGAGGCTTTTTCATGAACATGCAGGAATCAGAACTTCTCACAACTTGACTTGTCCAGGCACAGATTCCTCCCAAAGATGCACATAGAGTGAATCAAATTGCACGTACTGATCTGAACTCATTCCTGAATACTTTTACAGATGGAACATTCAGAAGGAACAGTAATGCAAATAGGGGCTCTTTCTCAAGGCATAAGCCATCTTACGGTATGTACTAATTCCATTCGTCTTTTAAAGTAACAAATGTATTCTGCTGGAATTCAATGCAAGTAGGTCATTGCTGGTGGTGGTGAAGAGTAAGTTAACCTCTTATAGCCTGGTTGCACATTCACAGTCCAAACCTACTCTGCTTTTAGATTCCACTAAAAATTAAGTTCCCTTTAAGCCTGTGTTAAGTTTTCATGAACTCTTCTATCCCTTAACTCAATGACATACATCCCCTTAGCTGAAAACAATTCTCCAAAGGTTTTTAAGTAAGTAACCACCATCCAATGCCTCAGTCACAGCAGAGGTACAGACTAGAAAACCTATGTGAGGTAAAACTCAATGAAAAAACAAACCAACCCCAAACTACTACTAATTCCCGACTTAATTAATTAGCAGCTAATTAAAAGGTGGACTGAAAGGTATGATGAAGAATTATATAACATAGTGGAGTGCCATGTGACACAAGATCTCTGTGAGAGTCCCCTCAGGCAAATAATAGTTCATTTAAAGCTGCATTCAAGAAAGTCCTTTTAATTTGATGTGGCTCTAACCCCCTCTGTTGTGACTCTGATCTCACTGCAGGTGGATTTCCTTAACCACAGGCCTCTAAGCAAACATGCTTATTCATTCATACCTTGGTTTTTCAGACGATGTTAAGCCAAGATGAAATGCTGAATGACAGCAGATTTTTAACACCTACCTTTGAAGACTGGAGATGATGTTTCGGCGTGACCAAGAACACTACTAATACCTCATGCCTGTCCAGAGGGGTGGGCCAGGAGAAGCTTGATGCTGTTCACGGAAAAGCTTTACATCTTGTCTGCCAATTAGACTTACCACAGAGCATTTAATGCTGCCAACGTAGCAATGCCATACAGGTAACTCTCCTCCACGTGATTTTCTTTACTGCATAATGTGAAATAGGTGTTGAGAGAGAATACTCACAGCAGACTCTGGAAAGCTGAGGCTGGCACCACCCTTTTATTCAGTCATCTTTTACATGGTATGTTTACATACTGTATGAGAAAGATCTTCTGTCATTTTTTATTTTTATAATTAACTTGTAATGCAGGAATCATTAATTCCATGTTGTACCATGTGGACTCATCAGAGCTACCTAGACATTCAGATGGATGCTGGTGAGTGCTGGCTCACCAACTACTGCTGCAGCCCTGCCAGAGACTGTTTCCCATAAAAAGATTTTAATCTCTCACCCCTTTCATTAGCACATGTCCTGCCCTCTTTTTATCTAAGTAAGTAAGTGCAGTGTAGAAAGGGAAGAATGGAACATAATGGTATCCATCCAGGCCTTGCTCTTATCAGGATGACAACAAGATGGCACGTTCACAAATCTTGACCTAACTCAGATGCTGAACAGCTCCAGCAAGAAATGTAACTTTGAGGCTGCCAGAGAAACTGATGCACTCAAAAGCTGGTGCTGCATTTGACATGGTGGGTTTTTAACAGTGTGGTTTTCACATGTGCACTGAGATAGTCACTGTCAAGGAGAAATCTCAACATCTAATTAATGTAAACTGTAACTTTAAGAAAGGTGTTTGTTGCACTCCATAGGGTGAGTGCAACAGAATATCCAGCATGATCCATCCCCTGGCTTTACATGACAGTTCTTTAACTAGAACTACGGAATGGGCTCTGTCTGAACATGCATGTTTTGTCCAAAATGGCTAGTACTGACACACATGTGCAAGCATCAGGATGCGCATAAGCCTTCTGAACAGTCAGAATGGTTCAGACCACGTTTTCTGAGCCCCATACCTAACACAGTGGCTCTAAGGAAGACAGGAATGGTAATAAACCTATTTCTTAATTAAATGTCTGGCTGCAAAGAGTCCTGAGGACTGGAGATGACAGTAGAAACACTTTTGTAATGTCTGCATGACAACTAGAGATGTTGTAAACAGTAGAACTGAAAGTGAACAGCACTCTTTTCATTCCAGCTGCATCTGGAATTTCATAGAATACTTTGTTTAGCAATAGGAGACAAACATCATTGCTTTGGAAAGTGTAAAATGCCACTAAGGAGCATCAGGCAAGCACGATAATAAAATAAATAGTTGTTTCTTTAAACAGCTGACGAAAGAGAGCTGTTGCTATTCTACTGAGCTAGGCAGGACTGCAGCACTGTGAAAGAGGAAAACACAGCTTCTCAGTACTTACTTGAGGGGCTGTTTGCAGGTGAAGGTGTCTCCTTCACAGCAGCAGTTACTCGCGGCATCAGCTGACATGTGCCTTTTGTATATTAATAAGGAATTAACAAGTTGTCTTAGTTAACAGGGAAATGCCAGAAAAGAAATTGGCTCAATTGTGAAGACCTAGTAAGTATATAGGTGGTTTGCATTACTCTTTCTCCTGAAGGGTGTTGGTTTACACATTAATATAGCCCGAGGGTTGCCACAACACTCCCAGGTAAAGGGGAAATATCTGGTACTGTCCCAGGTATGCAGCAAGGGCTCTTCCAGAGCTGTCAGTGGCACTTTTTAAAGGTGACCTATTCTGCTCCTCACTCTCTGGACCTCTCATGAGAGGCCCTGCATGGTATAGTCAGATTTTAGAAGCTAAACACATGATTTTATTGTCCCAAATGGTAAAACCAAAGCAAATTATTTTTCAATCAATCACTTGAACAATGAAAATATTGGAAAATTCAAAGGAACAAGAAATCGGTCTACACATCAGCCAACTAAAAATGCTTAATAAAAGGAATTAAATGTACCAGTCCAGTACACCTCCCAGCTGGCACTGCAATCAACACTAGTGACCATGTGCCACGGGCATTTGAAATACTTTGCTGGGCTAACTAGCCAGCAGACTTATTACAGCACTACAGCTAAAGTAAGCTGCTCTAACACAGGCAGCTCTAGTATCATTGGGATGTTCCAAGCAGATTTTCTGTTTTCTTCTGATGATGATGTATTTATAACTGAACGTGGTGTTGTGCTAACTTGGCTGTGAATAGTCAGTCTACAAAGTTATTGGTATTAAAATATGTATCTCGTAAGAAATCCTAACTAACTAGCATAACACTGGCATAAATGCTTATTTTTTTGACTGTTACGAATAAATGCTGAATGTTCCTCCATCTCTTGCTGACTGTGGAATGATTCTAACAGAAATACACGTGCTTGATCTCTTATCTGGGACAGAATCAACAGCGTGAAACCCTGTGCCTGTCTTTGCATTACTGCTACAAACGTAACGGATAAAGGGGTTTGTACTTCAAAACCTTTTGGTTTTAGATTCCTTTTGTTTTGCTTCAGATTAATAAAAATATTGGGTAAGCATATTCATTAGCACCTGAAATCAAAAGTCTTCTGACTCAGAGATTTGTCAGACCCTAAAACTACTGTAGGATTAACTAATTCCTGGAAACGAACATGCAGTACAGTACTTCAAGAACTGAAGGCTAAGAATTAAATGCTGTGTATGTGGTAAAAACACTAAGATGAGGCATTATCCAAGTATGACATCACCTCAGCATAACTTACAATAGGAAGTAAGAAACCCTGTTTTCTCGTACGCAAAGGAGATTTCTGAAGCTGCCAAGAGCAAGCCCTGCACATCAGGAATGACATTCAAATGGGTAGTTATCTCCGTGTATGCAGCCCAGAACTTCTCCATGCATTTGGCAGTGATTTAGCTAAGGTTGTTAGAAGGCAGCGTGAAATTATGTAAAGTTCCCAAATAAATTTCACACTAGTGAGAATTTCTGTTACAATAATAAGCAATTTGCATGTTGCCCAAATTCTATTCACTTTTTCAATAGCATAGTCCCTGTTATTTCAGTTTGTTAGTCCTGGGAAAGGGTGTAAAACAGCACGAAAAAGACAAAGGGGAGGAAAAAAAAAAGACTGTTCTTTGTACTATCCTCCCCAGGATTCCCTGAATTAATTACCTACAGAGCACAGTCAAGTAATACCAGTCCTGCTTTACAGCCCTCTCCCAAATTCCATACCCCTGTTAACAAACAAGTGGTTTTATCTCTGTCCTACCTCTCCAATTACTCTTGTTTTGTTTCTCAGAATTAACATTTCACACTATCTTAAGAGGTTAGTCTAAGTTACCTCCACGCAATTCAAGATGATCTCTCAACTTAGTATCAACATATGCAAAGGTAATTGTGAAGTTAGTTATAAACCACAGGACTTCTATTAAGTTGTTAAAAACCACACACACAATAGTACGACACAGTTACATACCAGTTATCCCTGTAGGAAAACACACAGTACTTAGGAAAAGCTATCAGGTGACATCAGTGTTAATAAGAAAATGTAGAGCTCTTGGGATAGCCAAGCTTGTCCAGGTTGGGCTGGCAAGCAAACTGAATCATGGGTGGTGGCCCACACAGGAGAACCAGTGTATCGCTGCCGGGGGGAGGGAGGTGGCTTTGGATCATCTCTGCAGTGATGAAGCCAGAACTGTACTTCCAATCTGAAACAAGGAAATTAAACTGTTAATTTGACTCTCTGAACAGTCTGAAGCCTGTTAAACTGTCTGTGTCAGACTCACAAAGTAGCTGAAGAAGCAGTGAAGTTAAGCCACCATCACTGCAAGCCAGTCTCTCACTGAGCTCAAACCTAGTGGTCCCCTTCCACAGGAACAAGCACATGGGTACGAAGGATCTCCTTATAAGACATGGAAGTTGTGAATATATGATAGATTTAAAAGCAATTAGCAGGTAGGAATAAACAGGAGGAGTAAATTAGCTTTTCCAGTGAAGAGAGGTCACCCAGGGGCAGTTGTGCAGGGAGACAGATTGAGAGCTGTGCCATCCAACACATGAAAAAATACAAAAGTGGAAAAAGGATCGAGTGATGAGGTGACAAAGTTTGATGATGACAAAAGTTCTGCCGTGTAAAGGGCTAAGAGGAAAGAATGCTAAATGATTGTAAGCACTAATATTATTGAATGCATCTGCCATTCAAAGTGAGCCAAGTAGGAAAAATAATCCTACCTTCACATATAAAAGTACGTGCTTTAAGATCATTTATCAGGAGAAAGACACTGGGGTTATGAAAACAGCAGCAGTCAAAAGGCATGTAAAATGTTACAGAGTACCAGGAGAGGGAAAGTCAAAATCAAGTTTGCCTGCATCTTGATTGCCACTGTTCGGTTATGAGCTGCTCTGCTTAAAAAGGGACACAGCAGAGCTGGGAAAGGTTGTGAGTAAAGGATGAGCAAAGGCACGTAATCACTGCTGCTTGCACTGCAGCAACTGTCAGTGCAGAAGAGATGGGGCAGCTATTGACAGATATCTGTAAAACCAGTAATGTGGGGACACTTGGTAGGCACCTATTCATACCGACTTCCAACACATGAATTAGGAGGCAAATGCAAACCAGAGGATGTCATTCTTCACACAAAAGTGCTAATCCTGTGGAACCACTAACAGACTGCCAAAAAGCTCACGTGGGCTCCAAAGGAGACACGCTAAGTTCCTACGGAAGTAGTCCACTGAGGGTTACTGTATCTGTAGTTGGCTCAGAACTGAGAAATATTAAAGACTGGAAAAGTATCAAGGCCTTCTCTGGCCTTCTACTCATGGCTGTTGCTGACATCAGGCACAGAACTTCAGTCTGACTCAGTTTGGCTCTTACATTTGTTAAATAAAAGCTCAGATCACTTGCCAGATCAGCAAACATGACCACCCCAGTTTCAGAGCAGATTCAGTGAATTCAGCCCCTCTCTCTCCATTTCTAACTCAGTGCCACACCAGCACACAGTTAAGGCTTTTATCTATACACACGGCAGTTCTGTTTTTCCAGAATCTAACCCAGAGCTGCTGCAAAACAAATATGTGCCTGTACTATTTACAGGTATTAAGCAATGCCATCAGAATGCTGATGTAACCTGATTGGAAAAGTAGGGCTGTAACTTTTACTGAAAAGTCTCCAAAACTGGCACATCCCAAAATACCTCAAAAGAGCCACAGCATAACATGTCTGACCCAAGAGGAGTTAATTTCATTTCACGCTTTCTAAGGCCCACCTGGTTTAGATTACTATTCAAAAGAGGTGTTGTGGTAAGACTTCTTTCTGAGGGGCATCTTTGTCATTTAAAAGGGTAAGACAGGAAGACTCAGTATTATACTAACGGCTGCTCGAACAGAAGTGGAACAGTGACCAGCAAACGCACTTCCAGTGGGTACCAACAGCTTACCTTGTGGAGGTCGGTCCAGTGTGTACCAAAGCGTGAGCTGATCAGGATGCCTCTTAGCAATGTCTTCTAGCTCAGCTCTCAGTAATATATCCTTTTCTGTCTGCAAAATGAGACTGCAGTTTAGTTTCAACCCATCTCAAGGTGCCCTCATCTGGTATTCAACAAGACACATGCAGTAATAACTCATTCAAACAAAAAAGAGGTGGGGTTTTTTTCCCCCTCTTACACAATAGCTATTACCATTAAAGGTTTATGTAAATTCAGATTAAGAACAACTATGAGACTTAATAGCCACCTAAACACTGAAGATGGCAATTTTAACAACTTTTAAATCCAGGCTAAAATCACAATTAGCTGAATTTGCCTCTGACCCTGGCAAACGTGGCCCTGCACCAGCAGGTTTACTGCAGAAACAGACTAACTGAACAAAATCTTCCTTGAAATCAGCAAAGGAGTAAAATGAGTAGAGGGATCAGGATCTGTTCACACTATTTATTCTCTAATACAGGAATTAGGGAGCACAAGTGAAACTATAAGGAGCCATCTTCAAAACAAATAAAAGATGATCATGGGAACTATGACAGCACCACACAAGTATTTATAAAGGGACTTACAGATCTTCTTTTTGTTCAGTTTATCCTTAAATTGTTTTACGCCACGACATTATATTAAGATCTTAAATAATAACCATCTCCTGCTCCTCCCTGTGCTGACCATTTTTACATGTGCTATCTCAGATAGTGTTTTCTCATAAACGGTTGGGTGAAATTCACAAACCCAAGGACATGGAATAGCATGAAACACACAAAGCAGAATTTTCTCCAGGGGTCAATGTCCATCCCTTTAGAAAGCTCAGAGGCCAGCAAAGACGGTAGGCCATCAAAGACAAACAGATGAGTCAGTACACTCGCCTGATTAGCAAAAAGAAGATAACATTTGGTGGAGTCCTTGGGATCACTTGTGATACGACGAATCAGCTGCAACATTGGAGTTATTCCTGTTAAAAACCAGAGTGGTTAAGAAATGGGTACTTCTTTTTCTGTGGCTGCGGTTTTGGTATTAAAGCTGCCTTCCCTCTGTCTTCAGCGGAGGCTTAGTTTGCACGGGCACAAATGCAGAGCCTGGGGGTTTCTATTATAACAACCAACCCACCCCAACCCACAGTACTTCCTATCTGAGGCTTTCCTCTTCAGCATTCTCTATCACATACAGCCATTTTGCCTCCAAGACATTCTCCTAAAACATTTTTTGTCATTGAGACCGAAGCTCAGAGAGACAGTGACTTCTCTGAGGTCCCACAGTAAATCGGGATTAAAACTCCAAAGTTTCTAGCTCCCAGGACTGAGCTCAAGCCACTGGAAAGCCTCAGGATTGCCAGGAAAAGAAATACACGTAGAAGCGCTCTCACACATATCCATAAACATATCTTCGCTCTCTAGACATTCCATAGGATGTGAATAGTTTTTACCTGTTCCTCCAGCTATCATCCCAAGATGTTTTGCAAACTTCTTCTCTGCTTCAGACTTCTTATGAGGCTTGATAAGAAAGGTACCTAGAAAAAAATATTCAAAACCTATAGGTATATTCACTCCAAAACAAATATGGATACAAATTCCACGGGAATTAATTACTACAGACTAGCAATTAGGACAGATCTTTTGGAAATGCTGAATGGACTCACCACAGCAGTGAGCACAAAGAGTGAACGCCTCTTTGTCTCTATAAACTCCGATCTTTGACCAACTGATTTACTCCTTCCCTGCCACCCAACACCATTCATAATAAACTTGAGAATTCCCACATAGAATCATAGAATGGTTTGGGTTGGAAAGGACCTTAAGATCATCTAGTTCCAACCCCCCTGCCATGGGCAGGGACACCTCACAATAGACCAGGTCACCCAAAGCCCCGTCCAACCTGGCCTTGAACACTGCCAGGGATGGAGCATTCACCACCTCTCTGAGCAACCACCCTCACAGTAAAGAGCTTCTTCCTTATACTTAAACTGAACTTCCCCTGTTTAAGTGTAAACCCATTCCCCCTTGTCCTATCACTACAGACCCTGATGAAGAGTCCCACATAACTGCCTAGAACACAACCTGGCAACTGTGAATGTTGGTGGTAGCTAAAGGTAACCACAGCCCCTACTACAGAGAAACAGGTTTCTTAGGACATCTACATCATCCTCACTTGCACCATGGATCTAGCCATTTGCGTGTCCACACTCAATGGAGTTGTAATTAAAACAGCATCCAGCAGGAACCCCTGCAAAGATTAGTATTTTACTTCTGTAATTCATTTGCAGTCACTGAGATCCCCATGACACCTGCAGTCAGCTGGGTGACTTCTCCTGCTATCCTGTGATGAGAAGACCTTCGCCACTGCTGCTCTACACCTGGGTACGCCGTTGCTATCACAGAATTGTAACTGAATTAATCTCCAAGGACCAAGCCAAATGAAAAGCCTGTGAAAAGCATTCTATACGAAGAGCATTGACATATTTCAGTCTTAAGAGATAAGTAACTAGTAAGAAGCTTTGCTAGCTACTACTTTTTATAGCAGCCAAAACAGAGCAGAAAGGAATGTTTGCAAAATATGCATCACTCATTTCCTGAGGTATAACAAATTCATCAGTATATTATTCATCATGAAAGGTCACAATCCAGAGAAGCACTGAGCACTTATCCCCCTGAAGTAAGAGTTAAGTGCACAGTCCCTTTCAGCCAACATCAGTGCAAAATCTTCCACTTGCATCTTGAAAGAGGATTACTTCTCTGAACTCATTTCCTCACAGTCAACAGGTTTAATCATGAGATGGAGTTGGCTCTCGGACAGCAGGTTCTTCAGTTACAACACTGAGACTCTCAGAGGGCGTTTTAAGCTACAGCCTCCCTTAGTTAAGAAGCATCTGGAACATCTCCCTCCATACGTATAGCTGAGGTATTATTTCCAGTGCAGCCTTCTCAGTAATATAATGCAATAGTGGTTTCTTGAGATGATACAGTGCCAGGAGCGAGACAATAACCAGCTACTCCTCACACAAAGTAAACACAAAGTACTCCTTTCCCATCATATCAACTCTGATGGGCTATGATCAAGACCAGGAAAGGTGGATTTTCAATTTTACACTTAAAAAATCCCAAAAAAACAACCAACAAACATTCGCTACAAAGTTATCAAGTTTTAAAAACACTTCTGAAAACAACCACCACAAGTTCCTCCATTTCGCTTTCCCACCTTCATGTCACAGTACCTGCCCCCTTATAGACAAGGAGCCCATTTGGCCCTCTGAAATCAATAATATCTCCAATCTTCATGTCATTGAGGTACTGGGACATCTTCCCACCTTCTGGAAACTTGGGATGCACATTTTTGTGGTAGACCTGTAAAAGCAATAATTTGCATGATATCACCCACTACCTTTTCTGCAGACAGTATTACAGACTGTGGCACACAAAACTGCAGGTCTGAAATTTGGCATCTGAGAGAGAAATTGAGAGACAATTCTTTGTTCCCAGTTACCTGTTGTGCCTTGCAACAGGAAGCACCCAAAATAAGTAAAATGCTCCGTCAGACACATGGACATGTGTCTGCTCTCTGCTAACAGCCAGGCTAACAGGAATAGTGGCAGCCAGATTACGTACTGGTGCCCTCACTTCACTCTCTCTCCAGCAAGAACCTTATGTCACCACAATTTTGTAATCACTCCTGAAAACAGCAGCATTGTTGCATCTTTTCTGTTCAAGGCTTTCCCAGGGACTTCAGCCACATGATAACTTTTTCACCTTTCAAAGCACGTAATAAGTATTAAGTAGTTAGTAACAATTCACCATACTTGAAGAACACAGCATGCAAAAAACCCCCAGATTTTTGCCTAAAGGCAAACTCTGTCATAGAAAAGGACTTAAGAGAATGCAGAGGTCCTGGGAGCAAACCATCCTGCATCCCCCAGCTTACACGATTTTCCTTGATTCTGTATCCTATTTTCTTAATCAATAAACGCATTAGCAACAGCTTCTGACACTTACAGAAATATAATTGCAATCTCTCAAGCATCACCAAAAATTGCAGTTCTTACTGATTTGTTTTCTGCTTCCAGCTAGTAGCAGCATAGGCACCTCAAGCAAGAGCGACTGCTACTCGTGCATAGCCAGTTAAAAGACACGAGGCAGGTTCCTGCAGTACTGCCAAGGAAGTGACTCCCTTCTCCATCTACCCCCCCTCTGCTGTGTCCCAGTGACATACAGCAGATACACAGGATACAACCTACTAGTCAAGGATAATGTGAAATGAGTTATCTGCCATGCAGTCACCCTATTTGAAAGGCAATTATCGAGACAAACTCTATACTTCCCTAAAATGGAGTAATTCCCTTCCTTCCAGTTAGCAATTTATCTAAATTAAAGGAAACCAAAATTTACCTTTATAATTAAATCAACATAACCTTTTGCCTCATCACTGGAAACTGGGGTATAGGCTCGAATCACCAGATTACCATCAATTTTTGCAGAAAGGTAAACATGTTGGCCTGGGGAGAGAGAATTACAATCTCATTATTTGTTTTTTCATCCCAGGAGTAAGTATTATGGTTTAACAGCAGCAGCTCTCAGAGCAAACTTCCCAGAGATTCTGCACCAAGACATCATGAACAAAGCCTTGGGCCATATTCCTTCTCCATAACTCCCCCCTCCGTAATGCTGCAGCTTCCACAGCATTGGCCGCTCCTGTCCACAGAGAGCTTTTTGCCCAACCGAACGCTCCAAGAGGCAGACTCTAAAAGGCACCCTTTTAATCTGCTGATTAAAAGAACTGGAACTCCTTGCCAAGAGTGGTCTCCTCAGCCAGACAGCACTGATCTAGAGAGGTGTATGGAAAAACAAAAGCAGGAACAGTGCTGGCAGAAAACACGTTTATTTTTAGCCAAATGATCCTGGTGAAAAAGCAGAAGGCAGGAATCGCCCAGAAAGTGATCTGGTACACACAGTTTCAGGATCTTACTCCTAAATTCTTAAGAAGAGAGTCTGGATAAACACAAGCACTACAGGGCACTTCTCAATTTGTTTACTGTTTGTGTAGCACGGACAGTTCAGTTACACTTTCCCATACAATCCAGACATGGATTTGGAGAAAGCCTGCTGCCCTTGCCAGGCAGGATGCAAGGCTGTGCTTACAGCGTGGCATGGACAAACACTGACAAACACGGATCACGGGAAACTCTGAAGCACAGTACAAACCAAACAGGACTACATCTGCCCCATGTGCAGATCAGAAAGGGAGACTTTCCCCTGCACAAACTACTGCCAAGTCAAGGTCCCAGGTTCAATGTTCCAGTTTTACAGGGTATGGGAAAGACGACTGCCAGTCCTAGTCTGAAATGAACTTTGTGCTGCAGAAAGCAAGAGGAAGCTGTACGCATGCATATGGAAACCAAAGGTAAGTGCACGCACAGAAAAGCTTCTGAGTATTTCAGCACCTTCTGTGTAGAGTAGTTGTACTTTCCCCTTTGTTCTGCACAGAACAGTTACAAGCTTCCAGACAGAAGAGGTGTTCTCATTCTCATCTACAAGTACAACTATATTTGCCAGAAGCCTGAAGGCAGTCACCAATAAACTGAGGGTACCAGATGGAAGTAGAATGCAAAAAAGAAATCAGAAAGGACTTGGACAGATACCATTCTTGCTTATATCCTGACTGGTGACGAACTCCATCACACCCAGTTCAGTTTCGCTGCTCTTGTTCCAAACTACACCACACAATTCCACACAAGCAGAACAAAGAACACACAAAAGATCAGAAACACAACCCCTTGGGGAAACTGGCATTTCTCTCTGACACAGCAGCATTCAGATGCACCTTTTAACTCCTTGCTTTGCTGAATTTTAATTTTCTGAACAGTCAAAACTCCTAGTACAAGTACAGTTATAACTCCTAAACCCAAAAACGTGTGTATTGAAGTGTTTTCAGTACTTACCTACAGGCAAACCTAATCTGTGATCTGGAGAAGGCAGCCCAAATCGGAATTTCTTAGTATCGTGACTAATTTCCTAAAGAGCCAAACAAGTGAAATCAGAGTGAGATCAACATCACCACTGCTTTGAACTTCCAACTCTATTCAACATGATAAGCTTTGGTAAGCCTGTTCTTGATTAGCATGCAAGCCAAATACTAGGAAGGGAAGCAGAAATGGCTTTGTAAAATTAGGTTTAAATAGATCAGGAGTTTTAGAAGCAGCCTTTTCCTCTTTAATTCCACAAGGAGTGTCCTCCTGCCTGCACAATCCCTACACAGCCTCTAATGAAAATCTGGAAACCATCCATCACCCAAGGGCAGCGAGCACATTTCATCATCCGCGGCCAAGGAGGAGGCAAGTCACAGCGCGCCTCGACACCGGCTGTCAGCGTTACCTCCTGCTGATGGAGCGGGGCAGGAACGGAGGGAGAAACACCGCTCCAAAGCAGGACTTAGAGAGACACAAGTCTGCTCCTCCTTCCACACAACTCTAACGCCCTCCA
>NW_009943179.1:0-22824 GCF_000696875.1 Nestor notabilis
GGAGGGGAAGCGAAAAGGAAGGAAAGGGAGGGGGAAAGGGAAGGAAGAGAGGAGCGGAGGGGAAGTAGCGGGGAAAGGGTTCTCTATCTGCAGCCTGGGTGGCAGGACCGGGAGTGGGGCTGTCAATTGTCGTAACAGGGCTGAGCAAAACCCACAGGGGAGACAAGGCAGACGGGTCAGAGCAGTGTCTGCCTAGTGTGACCCCATTGTGTCCTGTGCTTCCCATTCTCTCTTTTAATCTCTTTCCCACTTAATAAGATGAAAAGTGAGCACGGCGCGGTGGGACTACGGGTGCTCTCCTTGGCCAGCCAGAGAGGTCTCTGGCATGGGCCTGACGTCGACCGTACACTGGCTGGACACCTTCCCTTTGGGGTTGGTGCTCTCTCTGCTCCTCCCGCCCTGAAAAGCCCACCAAGGTCTCCCACAGGTAGGTCTCAGTCTGACCTCACAGATTTTCCTTTTTTTGTACACAAGGTTAAGGCAGCATTAGTCCACTTAAGTCTATTAGTATAGGCAGTGGGAGTCATCCACTGCCTTGTGCTTTCCAACCATTACAGTCGCTGCTAGCTCCACACGATGCGCTTGGAGATGGTTTCTTCTTCTGCCTCTACATGCTATTTTCATTTTACCAGTAGAGCTTCAAGTGACCTGGTTAAAGAGCCAACATTCACATGGAAAGCAGACCCTCAGGGTGCAACAACACTTTTGGCCCAAAAAGGCTACATGGATCCTCCTTCTCTCTACCACCATTTTACTGGGCCATGACATTTTCTTTGTTAACTGTAAGTCTGCTGGCATCATTGTGTTTTAATGTTGTAATCTCAAAGATATGTGCAGATGAATCAACTGCCTCTGGAGACAGGAGCCAAAACACTGCAGATTTTTTTTTGGTAAAAATCCATATTAAATCCGTATTAAAACCAACCAGGCTACTTTTGTTTCTAAGACATATTCACTTAGATCAGGTCAACAAATACTGGAACATACATGTCTTTAGGGGTATGTGGTGATCTGGTCATGTGCAGCCTTACACATGAAGGAGGTGTCTCTGGATCTTATAGCAATGACAGTTTTGAGAGAAAATGCTGGCCGTGAAAGAGCAGAGTGTGAATTACTGGTAACACAGCCTGCAACAGCCTGACAGCATGAACAATGAAATAAAAGTACATGGAAATAAAAGCTGTACACTTGTTTGTTACATGCTTTTAGTTCCCTCTAAAGCTGTAGAAATCATAAAAAAGTTTAGGTTGGAAGGTCTAGTAAAACACCCCTGCAATGAGCAGGGACACCTTCCGTTACATCAAGTTGCTCAGTGCCCTGTCCAGCCTGGCTTTGAATGTTTCCAGGGATGGTGCATCTACCAGCCCTCCTAGCAACCTGTTGCTTACATATATCTGTATTTCAGTTCAAAATCATTAGCCCTTGCCCTATCACAGCAGGCCCTACTAACAAATTTGTCTCCATCTTTCCTATAAGCCCCCTTTAGGTACTGGGAGGCTGTAATAATGTCTCTCTGGAGCTTTTTCTTCTCCAAGCTGAACAACCCCAGGTCTTTCAGCCTTTCCTCCTCATAGCAAAGACGTTCCGTAACCTGATGATTTTTATGGCCCTCCTCTGGACCCACTCCAATAGGTCCATTTCATTTTTGTACTGGGGACCCCATAGCTAGGTGCAGTTCTCCAAATCTCATCAGGGCAGAGTAGAGTACAGGAATAGAATCCCCACCCTCAACCTGCTGGTCACGCTTCTTTTGATGCAGCCCAGGACATGCTTTCTGGACTGCAAGTGCATGCTGCCATCTCATGTCTAGCTTTTCATCCACCAATACCTCCAAGTCTTTCTCCTCAGGGCTGCTCTCAATCCCTTCATCCCCCAGCATGTATTGATACTGAGGATTGCTGTGACCCAGGTGCAGGACCTTGCACTTGGCCTTGTTGAACCTCACGAAATTCATGTAGGCTCATTTCTCTTTCTTGTCCAGGTTCCTCTGGTTGGCATCCCATTCCTCAGGCGTGTCGACTGCACCACGCAGCTTGGTGTCATCTGCAAACTCGCTGAGGGTGCATCAATCCCACTATGTCATTAATGAAGATATTAAATAGTACTGATGAAGATATTAAATTAAATATTAAATAGAAATGCAGGTGTGGGATCTATAGTGTTTGGCTGGCTGTGCTGTCATGGCACAGAACTTACTTTCAAATGATTCAGCAGAAGCTTGGGCTGGTTTCCTTTGTTTGAAAGAAAACACAAAAGAATAATTTGGAGGTTTGCTTTTGCAGTGAGAATGAATTGGCAGCAGGCTAAGTGCATTGAGCACGAATTAGAGTAAGAAGCAGAGCTTCTGTGCTAATGATCTCTTAAATTAAATTCATATGTGACCTAATATAGGTGTGGGCATGCAGTTTCAGTTGTTGGTTGCTGCCTTCTCTTGGCAGCATGACCAGCCTCCAGGAGAGAAAAAAGAATGAGGGCTGTTGAGAAAGCAGTGAGCCTCATTCATTCAGAGATTCTGGGAGAAAGATTGTTGTTCTGAAGAAGAATACAGTCTTTTTCCACACTGGAATGTTTAGCCAGATCCTGTTTCCTAAAACAAGGCTCACTGACTCAGTATGTTTGTGAGAGGGAGAATTGATTTGGGTGAGGAAACTATATGTCACATAGAAACATCAACCATACCTATACATCATTATAAACACCTACCAATGACTGTACTCTTCCTTGCCTATAAAAACTATTTTCTGAAAAAGAGTGATTTTCTTCTTTTCAGTCCCTACAAGAATACTTGAGCAGACTTCCAAGGCATTGTCTTACTTTCCTTCTACAAAGATGCTATCTGTAATGTCAGAGACTCTCTAGAATCTGTAGATTTCTGTCTGTAACGTCAGAAAAGCTGAAAGAGAACTGAATCCTGCGAGAAATTACATTCTTCGGGGAATTATGTGGGAAATCTGAGCTCCACTCTTTAGGACAAATCTTACACCTTTAGCTTCACAAAGTGGAGCCTGTGTCATGCAGGATCCTGTATGCAAGGTAAAGAAATGCATCCCACATAGCAGCTTGCTATCAACTCTGTGTATACTCACATAGCCTGTGTGTTCACAGGTGGTGTATGTAGGACATCTATTCTCTAGGAAACTGCAAACAAGTTTATTTCTCTAGGAAACTGCAGCTACCTGATTACTCAATGGAGAATGCTTTTTCACATGCAAGCCTTCATTGTCTGTCTTACTCAGTATCTCACCTACACATAAGAAAACATTAAATTACCTTTTCTGTCTACAAATACTTGGCTTAGGCTGCTTACTTGTAACTGTGTGTTTCTGCACTGCTACTCAGAGCTCATCTTTTGGATACTTCCTGCCCTTTTTCCTGGAGTCCGCCCTGCCACCATGCACATGAAAGCTTTCACACATGGTGACAGGCAGGGGGAGCAAGTTGTGCCAGTGGAGACAGCTGTTCAGTCAGCAGAGTGTATGTTCTGAGCAGGTTTTGCTTAGTTTTCTCTTATAAGTCCTGCAGAATTAAAATCCATACGTTCCTTAGGAAAAAAAAACCCAAACCCTGTAGCTATTGCTTTGTTATCCAGTTAGTAAAGGACTAGTCTGAAAAGCTTCTGACTCAGATTTGATTTACACTGTATGTCTGAGATAAACACAGTCAGTAGCTGCCCTGTTCATACAGTGAAAGAGACCATCTACACTCCAAGGCAGCCAGGGTTTTCCAGCAGCACAGCTTGAAAAAGATCTGAGTGTTGGGTCTATGTATTGAGTTTATGTGACTGCAGCAGTGCCTTCTGTGAGAAGAGTCCAGGAGCTGTCCCTCTGTTGGATGCAGCCAGTTCCAGCTAGTTTCCAGGCAGATCTGCTGCTGTCTAAAGCTGAGCCCATCAGCAAAGTTGGTAGTGGCTCTGTAAGAATATGCTTAAGAAAGGGTAAAAAATGCTGCACAGAGAGAGGAGTGAGAATATGTGAGAGAAGCAGCCCTGCAGACACCCCAGTCAGTGCAGAAGGAGGGGAGGGGTGCTCCAGGTGCTGGAGCAGAGGTTCACTGCAGCCCATGGTGCAGCAATGGTGAGGCAGCTGTGCCCCTGCAGCCCATGGAGTTCCATGACGGAGCAGATTCTACCTGCAGCCCAGGGAGGACCCCACACCAGAGCAAGTGGAGATGACCTGGAAGAAACTGCAGACCATGGAGAGCACACACCAGACCAGGTTTTCTGTTAGGAACTACTGCCCTTGGGAATCCTGTGCTGGAGCATATTATCCTGCAGAACTGTACTGCATAGAAAGGACCCACACTTGAGCAATTCTTAAAGAATTGTAGCTCAGGGGAAGGACCCCCATTGGAGCAGTTCATGAAAAACTACCTCCCATGGGAAGGACCCTATGCTAGAGCAGGGAAACTGTGAGGAGGAAGGAGCAGCATGGGTGAAGTGTTATGAACTGACCACAACCTCATTACCCATCTCCTGGCACTGCTCAAGGGGAAGGAGGTAGAAAAGTTAGGAGGGAAGTCTGGAAAGTTGAGTCTGGAAAGAAAGGGGAGGGGGTGAGGGAAAGGTGTTTTAGTTCTTTATTATTCCCCCCACTCCCCCCACCTCCCACTCTATTTTTAATTGGCAATAAATTAATCTTCCCTTAATCTTCCCCAAGTTGAGTCTGGTTTGCCCATGACACTAACTGACGAGGGATCTCCCTGTCCTTGTCTTGACCCATAATCTCTTTCATTTTATTTTCCCCTTCTGCCTTGTTGAGGAAGGCAAGTGAGAGAGCATCTGAGTGGGCATCTGTCAGTCAGCCAAGGCTAATCCATCACAGTCTTTTCTGGCACCAAAGGTGGGGCTGCCAAGGAATTAAAAATGAGAATGGCAACTGTGAGAGATAATAGGCAAAACTGTGACTGTACATTACCAGAAAGTGGAATAATTGTAGGGATTAATTTTATTGGACAAGTTCTTATCATGATAAAACCAACCTCAAAAAAGAAACTGTCCTTGTCATAACTAATACAGGACTTGTGTGATCTCAAGAAGTCTTAAGACAAAAGTTTCCTTCCTTTCTAATTTTTTTAGCCTACAAGTTTGTAGAAAGTCAGCAAACCCTCAGTACATTTTGTTGGTCAGGACAGGGCTTGGATCTGGAACATTGTGCATCAGCTACTTTGGAAATTGAGGTCCTTTATAGCTTAGGAAAATAATATTGTAATTTTTTTTAAAGGCACAAGAAGCAAATTTGAAAGAATGTATCACAGGCCAAAAAAACCCCAAACCCACAGCCAGTTCACCTTAAAGCCTGTGGCATTTTCCTCAAGGACACAAACTTGTGTAACCAAAATGGAACACTTCACTATTTAAAATGTCCAATAAACAAGGCGAGCAGCTTGAACTCCACCTTGGCCTCAGCCCTAAAAAATATGTAAAATGTTTGATGCTTTATTCTAGTTTTGAATAGATGTAATTTATAGGTGGCCTTTAGTGAAATATCCATGGAAAACCATGGAGGATCCATTCCTCCTCTTGCTGGACAGTGGAAGCTTCAACCTTAAGAACATCTTCCAGAAGTCCTACTTTGTGTCAACAAGAACATTTAGATGCTTGTCACTTTTGAATGAAGAGTATTTATTTCAGTGCCTAAGTGTAGATTTCTAGAAGCCTCATTTCAATAACTGTTTTTAAAATCTCATTGTTTAGATCCTGTTGAATCATGCAGATTCATATGAAGAAATAGGTGGGGTCAGTGGAGTGCTATCCAGTTGCTCCATCTCAACTGTCCTCTGTTGTTAGAGAAACAGGATGACAGAGGTGGAAGTGTACTTTACTCTTACAGGCTCTAAGAAACTCTGGGTGGAAAACAGCCTGCTGGGTTGCCTGAAAGAGGACAGCTCTTCATGCTGTGTCTGTGCACTCTGCTTTAGATAGGTCCTGCTCAGTGTTACTCCCTTCCTTTGGGCAGACTATTCCACAAACTTGCTTGAGATGTAAATTATTATAAAGTCTCTACTGTTCTGCTGTCAGATCTTGTTAAACCAGATGAAAAGTTATTGAGAAGAAGAGAAAAAAAAAAAAAAGAGATCAGCCATAAAACTCACTGGAGGCAGAGGAGGCTCCCACATGAGCAGCTATTGGAGCAACCTGGACAAGGCAAGAAATAAATGAAAGAGAAGATGAAGGGATGCAGAATGAAAATTTATAAAGCAGAGGAAACATCTGAAGTTTTCACCTTGGCTGAAGAAGGAAATAAACATTTCACTACCAGTGGTGCCCACCGGGTTATTCTTTTGGGCTGGGATGACTTCTCCCACCTCTAAAATTTTGTCCCTTGATCAATATGAGTATGGGGAATACATTCTCATATTCCCAGTGTTCTTTTTTACCCAGTATGTTCTTGCTGGTGGGTTATAACTGTTGTCACTTCTAAAGCCCACTCCAAGCTACCTTCAAGCCTTTTACTCCCCATTTCCACTCCCTTAACATTTCCAAGGATGTTAAAATAATATTGCAGACAACTTTATCAGAAATATACACTTTAATAGTTTATTTTTTAACTATTTTAAACGATTTTTGCACATTTCCTGTGGATAGAGAGGAAAATTGGAAAAAATGTAAAATGACCCTGTGGTTTGAGGTAAGAACAGTTTAGTAATTGAAATAAAAGTGAAATATAGTGAACCAAGGACAATAATAATACAAATACATAAAGAGAAGGAGCAATAAACCCCACCTTCCAAGAAAAATACAAGTGATGCACAATACAATTGCTCATCACCCACTGACTGACACCCAGCCTAATCCAAGCAGCGATCTGATCTCCTGGCCAACTACTCCCATACTGGGCATGACATGCTGTGGTATGGAATACCCCTTTGGCTAGTTTGGGTCAGGTGTCCTGTCTCTGCTTCCTCCCGGCTTCCTGTGCCCCTCCTCACTGGCAGAGCATGAGAGACTGGAAAGTCCTTGATCAGGGTAGGTCCTCCTGAGCAACAACTAAAACATCAGTGTTTTATCAGCATTGTTCTCAGACTGAAGCCAAAACACAGCACTGCACCAACTACTTGGAAGGAAATTAATTCAATCCCAGTTGAAACCAGGACAAAACCTCTCTATGTGGAGAGCACAGTCAAGAAGCACACAAAACTAAAGAGAGAAAATGACCTCCAAAAAACTTTATCGAAATTTAGTGGCTAATACACAAGAGAGCCTTTTAGACAACCCAGCAAGGAGTCAGACAGAATATAAGAAAAAATAAAAAGTATGCTGGGTCTAAGTGTAGAGAAAAGTATGTGAAGGAAAAGTGACAAAAGCAAAAGCAAATGCAGAAACATCAGAATATGGATAGCTCAGCCTATGCTTCTCCAGCAGTGATTACAATTGACAGTGATGGTGAGAAGGAGCCAGAAATGACTGGGTATTACTTGGACAGGCACAGGTCAGATAAATAAAAGGGAAAATGAGTCTCCAGGAATGACAGGATGTAAAAGTGTTTATAGAGACGGCAAGAAGCTGAAGAGGAGCAGCAAAAATTACAGTATTACTACCAGGAGAAGGGACTTAGATGGTGACATTAGAAATCTGATACTGAGTTTTGAGAAACAGCAACTGATCAGAGTCTATTTGTAGACATTACCAGCAGTAACACCCCTTACACAGAACCTGTAACTAGCCTTGGCCAAGAAGCATAAGTGTAATCCTCCTACCAACTGCTTTTCCCAGGACATCCTTTCTAGAGTGTACAAAGAGACCACTGTTGACAGAAAGACTGCTGAAAGGCTTGTCAGCACATGATTGTCGTTTGGTTCACCAGGAAAAATAATGCATCATGTTTTACCCTCAACACTTCTAAAAAGCAAAGCAAGTAGAGTAGTGCTAGTATGTAACTTCCAGGATTTCTCAAGAGAGTGCTTGGAAGTTGGAGTTTCCTAAAACCTTCCTATATTGTCATTGTATGTTAAATACATCACAATTCAAGCAGTGTTTGAGACATGCATAACCCCTCCCTCCCGAATCAACACCTTTGCACAACGGTTGGTATCTGTTCTTGCCACTGCTGGCACAGGTTTCGCATTTGCTGAAGAGCAGCACCACCATGTGGCTCAGGTGTGTAACACTCTGCAGGGTTGCACGCCGGTGTATTTATGCGGCGCTTGCCCAGTGAGGACACAGCAGCTGGGGTCTGCACTGGTCGCATGAGCTGCAGACCCCTTCCCAAATCATGCCGCTGGCAGTTACTTCATCTTTACCCTGTTTCACTGCGCTTAATTGAAACGCAGACAGCTGATACAGCAGTCAGCTCCCAGAGCACCAGTCCAGGGAAGTGCTGGTAACTGGGCTCCAGATCTGGTTCTGATTTGTCTGGGAAGGACTGTCATTACGGGTAGCCTGCTGGTGTACTAAGTATTAGCATTGTTACAAAATCACCAGGAGTAAGAGTAATTTCTTCTTTGCTGTGGCTGAGGAGAAACACAGAAGTAATGCAAGCCGTGTGTGTATGCAGTGAGAAAATGACGTGGGGTTTTTGAAGTTTAAGGAATGATGTCTGCCTAGGCTCTGAACACAGTACATGGAAATAGTGTTAAGCAGCCTTCAACACATTCCCTGTCTGTTAAGAAGAGAGTGCACACACCTTCCTGCATATCTGCCTAGCCTGGAGCCATCAGCTCCCTACGAATCGTAGTGATAACAGGAACTGCAAGACAGAAAGGGTGTGACAGGTTGTGAGTGATGACAGAGTGAAGGGCAGAGATCTTCAGGCTGACCTTACCCTTGACAAGGTAATGAATCTGTCTAGGTTCAATCTGAAATGCAGAAGCCTGATGTCATTGGCCATTTCTTGGAATTTCTGCTCATTTCAAAATGAAGACAGTCTTCGTGTTTCATAGACTTTCGGGCCTGACACCAGCATCAAAGCAGATGAAAATAAAGTCAACTGCTGCCACACTCCCTGTATGTCATGTTTTCTGTCACCAGTTTCAGAATGGACTGTGAGACAGGGTGCAAATGCCCTAACATGGACAGGGAATGCTAAACATAGGCATGTAATGCTGAACACTGACCCTGTGGGTTCTTTGGGTGCCCCCGGGTATCTTGTTGGGCCCATCAGGTCAGAAGGCCACAGGTCCCACTGTAGGACCCATCTGCTGGCCTACTGTAGATAGTTTGTCTATGCAAAGCTGTCTAAGGTGTGCCACCTCAGTGCAGACCTGGGCCTTGGGATTTCTGGGTTTCCTTGTTCTGCCATCGTTCTGGCATTTCATCACTCTGTGTCCTTATGTGGGATGAACAGAGGAGCACTTCTGTAGCCCATGGAGGTCCTGCAGGAGCACACCCAGATACTCACAAAGATGCTCAAGTGGGAACATTAGTGCGCTTCTGATAGTCGTGACAGCGATATTTCCCAGCATCATTTCCACTTAGTTGCACGCTTTTGTGGCAGTGCTGAGGACAGACACAACTCCCAGGGAGCTCACTGGCTATGAAAACAAATGACAGACAGATGAAAAGCATCTCAATGCAGTTGCCAAGATGAATGAAGTACCTTAGAGAATCCTCTTTTCAAAGTTATTTACTCAAGTAATTTATTTAGATGTTTGTTCTGTTAATTCGTTCAGCTTTCATGCTGTACTTAGTGTTTTACAGCTGTTCACTAGCTATTCTTGCAATAGGACACTTAGGCTGTTAGATGTGATCACCTTCATCTTAGGAACTAGAAAGCTGACACACAGGTTAAATCTTCCCTGAAGTCTCACAGTGAGACAATGAAAGATTTCATGAAAGGTTGAAAGGCAAGACTTCATTCCTTTCTACCTGCTTTCAGGCTCCAAATATGCACAGCTTTTTGCAGTAGCTGTCTCTACTTATCATCTATTTTTACTTTCTTAAAATGTGTAGAACTGAAGCAATTACTTAATGTTAAACTATGTATGTGTTTCCTTTCCAGACCAGAGTTACCAAGTCAGATTCTGATCTTGCCCAGCCACAAGCACTCAGGACTGCTCCATGTCTGTAAGAGACTGTGTTGGTGAAAATACCACCGAAGACGCAGTGTCAGCAAAACCTGACATTGCTGACACCACTGGTACAGCAGGTGGTTGTGCAGGATGTCTGTCTCTATATCACCCACCAACCGGCACCTCAGGTGCAGGGCCAGGAAAACCCCAACTGTAACCTTGGAAAACGGGGGAGAAGACCCCCTAGTGATGGTATTGGGCATGCGCACTACTGCTAGGTGGAGGATGTGGTTACAAGTCTATAAAAGAACTGCACCAACTGGCATCGGGTGGAACATTTCCCCCACCGGACTTGGAAACTAACCGGACTGTTGAGACGCAGCAGCTCCGGGGTGGTAGCTATTGCTGTGAACTCTTTTAGTCTTTCCTCTTTCTTTCTTTTCTTTCTCTCTCTGTGTCTGTCTTTGGAATTTGCAGACTTGTTGGTGGGCAAATAAAGTTCTTTGGTGCTTGACTCTGTTTTGAGTCTTAATTCTGATCCCGAGAATACAAGCAAAACCATGCTCTGGCTTTTGACTGGTGTGCGACATTTTCTCAGTGAGCTTTGGCAGCCATTCCCTCATATTGTGTCTGCTTGTTCTCTTCAGAGTCCTACACTGGCCAGCTACTCTGGAGCTGGGGCACTGGGTGTTCCTCAAAATAAGCCTTTCCCAGCAGGAACACACACTGTTACCTTGACCTCCAGTACTTTCGTACCCTTTATAAATCTTGCCTCACCCTAACACAGCTCTTACATCTGTGTAACCCTTCTGCTCTCATAACCTTGTTCAGGCATCCTTTTTTTTTTTAGAGACAACCTGAAAGCAGGATACGTATAAGAAGGACACCAAATTATGGGAGTGTGTTGAGAGGAGGCAGACTAAAATGGTGAGGGGCCTTGAGGGCAAGACATAGGAGGAATGGCTGAGGCCACTTGGTTTGTTCAGCCTGGAGAAGAGAAGGCTGAGGGTGACCTCTTGGCAGTCTACAGCTTCCTCATGGAGGACAGTGGATGCGGAGGTGCTGATCTCCTCTGTCTGCTGACCAATGACAGGACATGAGGAAATGGAATGAAGCTGAGTCAGGGGAAGTTTGGTTGGACATCAGGAAAAAGTTCTTCATTGAAAGGGTGGTCAGCCACTCGAACAAGCTCTCAGGGGAAGTAGTGCTCATGGCACCTAGCCTGCCAGAGTTCAAGGAGTGTCTGGACTTACTCATATATTTCGTGTAAAGTAGTCCTGTGAGGAGCAGGGAATTAGACTCAATGATCCTTATAGGATCATCTTGAGATATTCTGTGGTTCTATGACTATTTGCAGTACAAAGCAATTATTTATTAACTAATAGGCAGAAAAGAGAGCTTTTTTAACAAGCTGTAACAAGCGTTTTTTAACAAGCTTATGTAACAAGCTACTAGGTGAATCATTAATATGCTTACCACCTTGAGCAGGTCTGAAATGCTCTGTGAAAACCAAACTTCTTAGGTGTGGGAGTTTGGCGTGTCAGTGGGAGGAAGCTTTCACAGAGGAAAGAGGGGCTGATGGAGATGGTTGCATGTTTCATTGAAACTTGCCTAGCTTTTTCCACTTTTTCCCCTCTTGTCTTTTTAAAGAATATGTGAGGCTGCCTCCCAGGGCTAACGTCACCTACATGAAATCCATTCTCTTCTTTCTGAGAGCTATGTAGTTTATTGCATCCCCTGGTTTCCTACTGCTCAATCTGAGTATATGCTAGACTGTTTGAAGCATCCTTGTCAAAAGAATAGCCCAGGTGGAGAAGACCTAATGGAGACTGGAAATTTCACCTTAGCTGGTAGAAAAATATGGATAAACTTGCCTTTACAATCAGCCACCCAGAAGGTCCCTCTTCTGTGAAGTTCACTGCTTCTTTTAGTTGTTCTCCAAGGCTCCCTCTGTCAAGTAGCAGGACATGATACTATGTGAGTCATCGGTAATAGAAACATCAGCCATATGGAAAAGTGGTCAAAAGAAGTCAGAAAGCTTTGAAAAGAAACCTTTTTTAGGGTTTAAGTGAAGAGGTTAAGGGTTGCTTTGTTCTGAACCACAGTGGAAGATGTTGCATGAGAGGAGATATCTCTTAATGCGGTGAGTTGGGAAAGTTTCGTAGCTGTCCTTGGCTTTTCTTCCCACATCCAAAGTCTGAAATGCTGACTCCAACTGCAGCTTGTTCTCCCAATTGACTGTAGCAATCAGGGCACAACCTGGTTAATTTATACCAAGGTTGATGGATCGACTGGCAAATCACTGTAAGGGCACACTGTGGATAAAAAGGATTTGATGAAAATAGATATTATGGATGAAGCAAGAATTTGCAGGATAAGTGATGGTCCTAAAAATATTCTACACTTGGTGCCATGTGGAAAAAATTGGCAATGATAATGCTTATCTGTCCTATTTAGGGCTTTTGTGCAACTTATGAGGTTTTTATCTTTTTATGAATGTTATGGAGGAAAATAACCATTACCAAGCAGAGTCTTCAAACAATTTAGATAGATTATTGGATGAATGGAAGGAAGTAATCCTTAGAGAACTGCATGCCATTGAAGTTTTGCTTTTAACAAGCATACAGTAGGATCACTACCTTAGATAAGTCAACTATGGTAGTTTACAAGAAATGCGTTAATTAGTTTAAAATTATTTGTAATTTGTATGCTGTTAAGGCTCACAATAATAAGAAAATGGATCTTAGCCTGTGGCTTCATACCGTGAAATATTCAGGGGCAGCACTGATCTAAGGTCTGTTTTGCTTCTGGCATCCTCAGTCACTCCTTCCCAACTCCAGGTTAAGGCAGGATTTATGATGTTTTTCAGCTGTATCGGTGCAATTTTTCATGTGATTGTGGTATGAGCTAACACAGGAATCTTAATCTGAAGTGGAATAGTCATTGATTTTGGCAGTAACACTGGAGTACAAATACAGCTTTTTGTCATGGCTGGATATGAACATGATCAATAACAGGAGCGCACTAAAGGACATGGGCACCATCTGTGACCTCTGGTGAACTACAGTTATCAAACTACCATTTAGAAAGCTTCAAGCATGGTGAGGGAGACATTGTTTTCTCCATATTCAAAGCAAAAAAGAAAAGAAATCTGGGTAACTTGTGTGACAAAGATGAGCACACTATTATCTTCTCCAGCTTGCAGTGTTTTTGTGGCAAGAAAATTTCTGAAGCTGTACAATATTTCATGTTTATTTACAGTGAGGCCTATGCTGGTTAGTATAGACTTTTGAATGCAATCAACTGAAGTGCTAAAACTGTGCTCAAGAAAAATGCCTTTTGCTTAAGTTTTGTAGCATTTCTGGTAGGGAAAAATCAATGCCAAACAGAGAAACTGTCTGTGTCAGCCTTATCTGAATTTGTTTGATCATGCTGTAACGGATATTTGAAAAGCACTTTCAAGTTGTAGAAGGAGAGAAAAGGCTAAGTGTCAGCAACAATGGGAAAATGCAGCTGGTAACGTCATACACAGTTAACGATATTTTATGGGTGCCATGCGCTTCCAAAGTTGTTACTGCAGTTTTGTCTTCAAAATACTGTGGTGCATTTGTGATAGGCTTGACACAAAATGTCATTGAAAATGAAAAAAAAAAAAGAAATTACAATTCTGAATGTAATGATAGAAATGCTTTCAGACTAGTGTTGTCTGTCCAAACAGCAAATGCTACATTTTTTCAGGCTTTTTTTCTTATGGAATTAGTCATAGGCAAGGATGCAGCTAGAAAAATATGCAACACACTGAAATGCAAGGAAATAAGCAGATAGCAGTCTCAGAGAGAATGGTAGAGGGTCCGTGAGTAGTTTCAAAATACCAGCCTTCTGCCCCCGTGTTATGCTACTGAAATAGCAGACATGGACTAGCTTTTTCTGTCCCCGATGAGGACACCAGCGACCAAGTGCCACTAGCTGCTTAATGTGCCTAGTGCCTTTGTCACTACCTCTTGTTGTAACATGAATGAGATTGCTATAACATAAGGTTGACTTATACATGATTTCCGATTCACTTTTACTATAAGTGCCTTCCACATTTCCATAATCCACAACAAAACAGTCATGCATAATGGGAGGTGAAAGCGGGTCTCTATGGAGTGTGAGGCATATTTCATTCCCCTCTAAGGATGTTTGCCCAAGTGGAAGGGTGAAGGAACGTGGCAGAAATTCTTCCAAACTGTTGGCTATCCTTCTCCTTGGGCTTTGTGTCACCTTCTGTGTCCCTGAAGAGGTTCCTGCTCCTATGTACACACTATGGAAGGAGGTCACACCTGGTGCTTTGCAGTGGGAAAACCCACATAACGCAGAATGTACATGGAAAGGAAGGGGTGTCCTGCAGATCTTCCTGCTGCCCAAGCCTCTTCAGCCCTTTTCCTAATGCTTGAATGGGAAAATGGACTTTGCACTCCAGTTAAGTCTTACTTTCTCACCAAGCTTATGATTTACCTGCTTTTCACCCCCCATGCCCGGCCTACCTGGCCTTGAGCCTGGCAGCACCCCTGGCCAACCATCCCGTTCCAGTGAGCTTCACTTCTACTAGAACCCTGGCCATGGCAACATAACTCATGTGCATGGGAGAGAGGGCCCACTGTGGCTGGGTGTCTCCTGTAGGCACTTGTTTCCTCAGCTTGGAAAGGTTTAGTGGAATATATTGTAGTGTAGTGTAATGTAATGCAAATTAGCATAGCACAACATGACACTTGTGTCACCAGCTTCAGTGCTATTACCTGGTTCTGTCATCATCTGTGTCCCAAAAGCATGCATATAGGGAATATCTAGATGATGACCCTCCTGCCCGTCTTTTTATGCAAGAGGTAGGGGAGGACTAACTGCTTAAGCACACCTGTGTTTGGTATTTAGGTTTTCTCCACTTTCTCCTCCTGACTTCACTCCCCAGCCCAGAACTCCTGAGTCAGTCTTTGGCTATAAGTCAATTCCCTTTCCATTCCTTCACAGAAGAAGGGCAGCCTCAGTCCTCCTGATATCTCACACTGTCTCCTTCCTGTGGCTGCATTTCAGCAGCAAAAGCTTGTGCATATGCTTTTTTCCATCTACTATGCTAAGTCCACCTGAAACCTCAGCTCCATGTTACACCTCTGATCATAGAATAGTTAGGGTTGGAAAGGACTTTAAGACTGTCTACTTTCACCCCCCAGCCATGGGCAGGGACGCCTTGCACTAGACCATGTCCCTGAAGGCTCTGTCCGATCTGACCTAGAACACTGCCAGGGATGGAGCATCTACCACTTCTTTGGGCAAACTGTTCCAGTGCCTCACCACCTTCACAGTAAAGAACTTCTTCCTTATATCTAATCTGAACTTCCCTGTTTTAGTTTGAACCATTACCCCTCGTCCTATCACTACAGTCCCTAATGAAGATCCTTGGGTGGCATATAAACATCATTACCTCTACTTTTCTTACTATTAATAATCTGATTATTCTAATCAGTTTAGGATGGAACATTGTTTATGTGTTAAATAGGTTTAAAATGCTATCATCATAGTAAGGAAGTTAAATCTAGTGATTAAGGCAAATAAATTCCTTTGGTAGTTGCTTTTAATCTCACCAAGTCAAACTGTAACACAGCTATCATGGGAAGATACTTGCTAGTTGATGTGGAACTACTTCAGAAAGAAACTTCTAGACTTCACTAATACTCCATCTGAGAACCCCCTGGTCTTATTTGCAGTGCTCTATAAATCCTATTTGCCATCTCTCCCTGCATCTTCTTAACCATTGCACACCTGAACTCTTGCAAAAGTTGTTCCTCCAGTGACAGTGTAGAATAAGCTTGTGCTCTGCTTCCTTCATACTTCTGATTCTGTAAATACGTACTTGCATAACTTCACATGGCCTGTAGTCTTTCTGAAGCCAAGGGATTTGCCTATTCGTGAATATAAAGTTATGCACGTGCATGAATGTTCGCAGATTGAGGGAATTCAAATCTGACCTGTAAAAGCTGTATATAGTGAGTTGTCCCGTTCCCTTCAGCTTCATGAAACCCTTCATGATAACAGATTGACCAGTCTGCAGATTTGCGGGCCTCCTGTAAATACCTAGGGACATTATTATTTTTATTATTGTGAGAGCACCTTCTGGATTTAGTGCAATTGTTTAGATTAGTAAAATAAATACATACATAAGGCCCCATAAGTAAGTTTAAAATGGTTTTCTGAGTTTGTTGTGCTTTCTTGTACTGTAATTTTTTTTACTACTAGTAGGTCTTTTAACAGAAAAATGATTGAAACAAGAGAAGAGAAGTAGGGCACAACAGTATGTGAAACAAGCTTTGATCTTTCTGCAGTGAAGAACTTTAAATTTGCGGAGTGCCTTTAGTGCCTCTAGTGCCTCAGCCTGCAAATGCTGATTCCTATTAGCAAGGTTACAAATATATATGGTATTGAAATGACTGAAAGATCAGAATCTATTTTCAAAAACTTTTCTTCTAGAATAGAACACACATTTTTTATAGCTTCTGTACAAAGTGCTTGGTGCACTTTGGAGTTAAACTATCTGATTGGCTTTCTGAAAACTGTTAAAACACTATAGAGCTGGTAATAGTATAAAACTGTATTTCAGTGGCACCACATGGTCTGAACATTGGAGAATTTAGACCAGCTTTACCTCAACTGTACATCATTTGCTATGTGTCAGAAATCATTTAAATTTCTTTAATGTAGTCCATTGTAAGACTATAGTAACGCCATTCTCACTACTGTATTTCTATGGGTTGTTCTAGTTTGTTGCACCTAGACTTCTGTGGAAGTTGCTGTCCCAGGAATAAGGGCATCAATGAAAGTTCAAATATATATCTGGTCTGTTTATAGAGAACTGAAAGCACTGATGGCATTTAGGAAACTTGAAATGATTCTGAGAGAACAACACCTCTTGGTGAGCTGAATTGCTCTTTGTTCTGCAGTGTGACAATCTTGTAATTTTCTTTTTTTTTCCTTCCAAAAAAGAAAAATACAGGAACAAGTTTGATGATTTTTTTTTTTTTTGGCTTTCCTCACAGTGTTTCATTTATGTATGTATGTATGTTTAAGTATATGTATGTATGTATTTATTCATTTATTTCATTAGAAACATTTGCTTAGAAGGAATCTTAATAATTAAGTACAGAGTATTATCCCCAGGAAAGTTCAAAAGGTACATAAAAAGCTGGAATATGTACCGTGCAGAACAGTCCTAAAATGACTGAGAAATTAAATACATTCTATAATAGTTATCTTTTTATGCTATGCTTTTTTATTATTGTTTTACAACTGACTATGCTTTTATTTATTTCAAGAACAGCTTGAAACAAAAGACATTCTGCACAGAGATTAACAGAGCATAAGTCCTATTAGTGTCACTGGAGATAAGCATGTAAGCTGCTCTGTTTTTCTTGAACTAAGAAAAATAATACGTTTGTGGGAGAGTAACACAAACTAACAGAACAAAGAAAAATCTTAGTTAAAATCTAAAATGGCATTTCTGTTATGACAAGTTGAGTTTAGATTCAGGAATATGAAACCATTTGATGTGACATTATCCCTGCATGACATAGGCATGAAAGAGAGAAGAAGAAAACCTCAAACTAACCACAGTGTATCCTGATTTCTTTTATTAGCACATTCAAATCTTGTATTTGTAGAGGTAATTTTGCTTACTGAGATACATTTTCTTAAATTCCTAGCTAAGATTTCTGAAAATTGAAATAGTGTATGTGCATGTTTATATACCTGTCTTGGGAAATAAAAAAAAATGACTGCTACTGCTGAACCCAGGACAATATCATTCCATGTGTTCAAATACATAGGCCATAAATGCTTTACAGAGTCATTGCACAAGTACAGCAATTCAAATTTGTTTTGCTTTTAACTTATGATAGTGAAGATCTTAATTCTTTAACATGTAAATATCTATCCATCTGTCTGTATAGATTTTTTTTCTTTTAGCATAAGCTAAATAAGCAGTGTAAGCTGAGTTTGATCTCTCATCAGGAGAATGAGAAAATCAGAAAATGCAGGTTAACTGTCCTGCTACTTTTCTTCTAGCTACAGCTAGGTAAATTGGTAATTCATTTCTCAGAGATTTCTGCATTTCAGTATTTTTATATTAAATTTCTTAGCAGTAACTCCTACTAACTGATGGACAGTGCACTCTTGTGTGCACTTGTATAGTATTTATGCAGTGAATCAGCCAGTGTTTTCCATTTGGTCCAATTATTTATATTTTGATTTGCTTTCTTGTATAAAATCAAGAAAGAAATGGACAATTGCTGTAAATTACATGTATTTGAGCAAAGAATCTTACACTGGAAAACATGTGACCGAGTAATTTTCATCTCCCCTGGCACTTAAGGGTTTTATTGTGATGTTGATCACCTCCCTTTTCACTTTATACCTTTCTAGTCACATTCTAACTTTTACTTTTTGATGATAGCTATGTATTTCCACATTTCCAAAGTTAAAAATTTTAAAAAATTCTCATTTCCACTTTTGAACTCCCTTGTAATTTCATTGATCTTTTACTATTTCCTTTTTTACATTTTTAGAGGAATAGAGGCAGTTAAGTCTCTTTCCTTTGATGACCCTCAGACTGACCCATGTTTTTCTGCCTTAATCTTTTTTCTTTCAGTCAATCTCACTCACTATTTTCTTCAGTGATAAAGATATTTTTTCTGAAGAACAAATGCAGCCATTACCAATTGAATGTCTCCCTATTTATTCCCATGACCGTAACAAAGTCATAACTGCTTCTTTCTATGAACTACCATCTTATAGTCCTAGCCATTGTGGTGAAATCCAGAAAGCTTGGAAGCATTGTCTTCGCTTTCATTTGAAATTAATGCTTTTTTTTTTTTTTTTTTTGTTTAAACTTTGAGATTTTAAAAACTTTTGTCAAGTGCAGTAGGCACTGGGCTAGGCTGTCAATAATATCACTTTGGTTCACTAGATCTAATGATTGAGTGTCAGCTGTGAATAACATTCTGAAAATTGCTCTTCCTCTGGGCTACTTCATCTTTGCTCTTAGAGACCTTATTTCTTCAAACTTGATGTGATATTAAAAGTTTGTGTAAGATTGATTATGGCCTAGCATTAAAATGTGTTGTAAAATGTTTTTGATTTGATGTATAGGTTTTTATGTTTCATACATCAAATTCACTTTTAATTCTTTTTATTAGTTTTGAACACCCTATTGTAAACTTCATGTTGTCACAACAGTCCCCACAATGATTACAGTCTTAACATTTAACAGACGAGTGCAAAAAGCCATGGCCAATTTCACCAGGTTTCCACTGCAAACAGATACTCAATCATTAGATCTAGCGAATCAAAGCTTGAAGATATTTGATTCCAGGAGGACAGATGAACGTATGAAGAGTCAGTTATTTTTTTACATTCTTAGCAAAACCCTTTTATTAAGTAAATTAGTGACTTGAATATAACAAAAGGGACTTTATTCATGATGGTTCCAAAGGCTTTTTTTTCCTTTTTGCAAACAGTGTAATAGGGATGTAAAGCAGTCCCTAGATTTCTGTAAATACTTTATATTTTTCAGAACATGCAACTAGTGTAAAATAACCCAAATTTGCAAACAGTAATTCATAGTGACTAAATACCAGGAAACCATGAAAAGACTGAAAACTAAACCAGAATTTTTCTAACATATTTCTTGTCACATATTTAGCTCTTTTTTCCTTTATTTTTTTATTTTTTCCTCCTCTCTGTTTGGCTTGGCAATTATATACAGGATTGGTAGATTTTGAGCAAATAACAAGCCTCAAACATAACCTTCCAATACCTAGAGGGGGCCTACAAGAAAGCTGCAAAGGGAATTTATTGACAAAACAAGGGGGGATGGCTTTAAGCTGTAAAAGGGGAGGTTTAGATTAGATCTCAGGAAAAAAATTCTTCTCTATGAGGGGGTTGAGGCACTGGCATAGGTTGCCGAGGGACTTGTGGCTGCCCCATCCCTAGCAGTGGTCAAGGCCAGGTTGGAAAGGACTTGGAGCAACCTCGTCTAGTGGAAGGTGTCCCTGCCCATGGCAGGAGGTTGGAACTGTATGAGCTTTAAGGTCCCTTTCAACCCAAAGCACTCTCTGATTCTATGATAAACTGAGTGCAAATTGGAGGTTGTCACTACTCATGTGGAAATTATACAATTTGTGAGGATGCTTGATCTAAATTCTCTAGGCAAATCCAACAGAATGGGTTTCATTTTGGTTTTGATTTTGTTTTTCCTTGGATTTGGCTTGTAGATTTTATTGTTAGTAGGGACTTCTGTTTCTGTCAAATCTGAACAGCACATACAAAATGTTTGTCAATGTATTACACATACACAGTAGAAAGTCCAAAAAAACCCCAACATTTTACCATGTTTTCTTCCCTAAGTGTATTATTCTGAACTCTGATTTTTTTGGTTTTCAAGGTTTTGGTACTTGCTATCATTTTGATTCCTTACTAATAGTTCTATCATCAGAGTAATTTGCTTGCTGCTTTTTCCCTGATTTACACTCAGTGTGTGGTAATTGGCTACCAGCTCTACTTGGTCCGTGGCAAGAAGATACAACTTTTTTTAGAGCAATGTGGACCCCTCTGGTCACTCTGTTAGGATGTCCTCTTGAAGAAACATTTTCTGAACTTGTCTAGTAACATTTGTGTATACGCACCTTCAAAAAGAACAAGACAAATTAAGGTCAAAGAAGGACTTTTTAGGATTTTAGGAAGGACTTCAGATGATTTTAGTATTTAATTTATTTAAATAATATCATTCTAAGAAAGTCAGAGTTAAATATGTGGGAGTATTTCTTTTACATATAATCTTTATCTCTGTGCTAAGTTGGTGCTTTTTAGCAGGGAATAATTTAGTGAAAATTTTCCTTCCAAAACTCTGATTTTATAGAAATTAGATTATCTTTTGTTGAATCTGTCTCAGACCAGGGCATGTTTAACTCCTAGTTTCTGTTGATTCTGATTGGGATCCATAGATATAGAAAGCAAGCATAAGGTAGTCAGGTCAGAAGCTGAAATATCACCCCGATACCTGCTTCCTCAGGCCTTCCATACCTATACCATTAAAAAGGACATATATATACATATAAATACTAGCTAAAAATTAAAATATATGCAATAAAGAAGGGATTTACTTTAAGTCACACATATATGGTTCATTATAATCATGTCTTCTCAAAAGTGTAACTTTCTAAGAAGAATGGGAATACAGCAGTGTATTAATATTCTTAGTGGATTCCATGTTGAATTGCGTTCAAATTTGAATGGAAATTTCTCATGGTGTTAGGGCACATTTCAGAAAAAAAACAATCAGAGGACTTGGCTTAACAGACTTAAACATACTTTGTACTTCTTTTTCTTTTTTTTTTTTTAATCAGTCACAGCATCTGAAGTTGTCAGTTCTTACATTTTCAGTGGTTTAGAGTTGCAGTACTGTCTAATAAGCAATATAGAGGAATACGGAAGAGATTTCTGGAAGGGTATTTTGAAAGTTTTTTACATAAAACTGAGAAAGCAAAGCCTAAGTAAGTGTAGTTTAAATAAATGCCTGTAAGATAATTTTACTGAGTTTGTGGAAGAACATGTGGTTTAAATTTTCATGCCTGTAGACTATTAACTTCCAGCAAAGAGCTTCCGGTTTAACTAATGGATTGCCTACGAAATGCTATACTATGTGTTTTTTTAGGATTGAAAATAAAGCACGGGTTCTTGCTAAAGCAAAGTTAGGCTATGTAAAGCACAAAATAGAGAGATTCCCAATACTGTTTGCTCCCAGAACCCTTTTCTCCTCTCCCATTCTTTTGACAGTTTGGACAAATGATTATAAAACCTGGAATTATGACTAACTATATCAGACACAGTATGTTCAATAACATAATAGCATACTCTTATTTTTCTTACCAATTTGATAAACAAGAGCTTTTAATATTTTATTGCATATGCCATGTCTGGTATTCATGACTGCTATGTTGGAACGAGTGTATGACTACCTCTGGACAGACCTTCTGGTCTCTAAGCCTTCAGGTCAACAAACCAATATAAATCTCTAATTAACTAAGCATGCTAAGTTCTAAATGCCTTGAGATCACTGAAAATCATCCCACAAGTTCTTTTGACTGTAAGATTCTTCTGCCTATATTGATAGATTATTTTCATTTGCTTAATTCTGGCATCTTAGGACCCGCTGTCCTTTATTTTTTTTCTAAACTCTTTAATCTAAAATGTAAGATTTTAGATTACCTATGGAAAGACCCAAAAAGTATGTACAATTTTAGAGGATCCAATCCCATCAGACATACATACAAACAAAGTAAAGTAACTAGAGGGAGTCCACAAAGTCTGTCAGCCTGCTGGTCGAAATAGTTTTTCTTTCTGTTAACATAGAAAGATAACAAAACAGAACAACTGTTTTTACACAGACTTAATATTAATATGATTTATTTTTTCCTCAAATTATCGGATGGTTGTTCATAGCAATCCTATCTAAAGAATGAACGAATTGGCAGGATGGCTGCTAGGGAACATGCTGACCTGACAGCAGGGTTCCTCTTGTATTCCATTTTCTGCCAGTTGAACAATTGGCGCTGGCAGTTAATTCAGGAATGGAATAGAGCAGCAAGCCTTCAGAAAAGTACTATACCTGGGGTGTCATCAATTTCTCTCTGCAGCTGAACTTGCCTCTGAAGCATTTTGTATGCAGTCATGTCGTTATGACTCCATCTCTGTGGGAAGAATATCCCAAAAGTGAACCAAAGAACTGCAGTTCTGACACTCTGCAGCTAGTACTGCAGGTAGCATACCTAGCAGGAAAAAGAGGAAACATTTCTG
>NW_009943179.1:22847-27404 GCF_000696875.1 Nestor notabilis
GAAGTTTATTTTAAAGCTTTAGTCTTGCACAACGATCATGAAATTCATGAAAAATAGAAAAGAATTATGGAAAAGACTAATCTCAACAGAAGTAGTACAGATCTTTCAAGATAGTAAGATAATAATAAATATTCTTTTTAAAGGTATTAAGTAAATTTTATTTCAATGAGCCTTCTTTGAACCATTATATATATATATATATTTTTTTTTTAAACAATGATAAAATATAAAATACAAGGGCTAAACTCTCCCTATTTCTGTAAAGAAAAAAATGTACCTTTATAGTCACTGACAATTGTTTCTGAGACATACAAAAATTATTTACTCAAAAATCTTTGACAAAAGTCTTTAATAAGATCATATTCTGGAAATCAGCTCACAGGATCAGAGATGTATGACTGTCCTGGATAAGAAACTAGCTAATAGGTTGTAAACAAAGCTATGGGTCCTGGATTGTTTTCAGTATTGCAGAAGTCCTTTTGTGGCACACTAGCAGTGATGTTGCCTAATGTATTTATCAATCACTAAATAAAAGTATATGAGGGGTGAGAAGACAGTTTTGCTGGTAATACATAATTATGTCAGGCAAAATCAAAGAGAGCTGTGAAACAACACAGAGAGACCCAGTAGAGTTAGATGAGTACATAAGAGATGATGAGTACATAAGAGATGATGGTAAAAGAAGGCATGCTGAAAAGAGTAATCCGACATAACATGAAAAAATTTTAAAATGCTAAAATATAAAATATAAGTTAGAGATGTTGTCAAATACTCTTATCGTTTAGAAGAAATATCTGTATAAAATCAAAATGAAAAATAATTTTACCACTCTTCTGCCATCTTGGGTTTTAAATTAATATACTCAGAAGGAAAAAATGTGTAGTTGTTTATGAATGATGCAGCAGAAATAACCCCTCTGTATATAGCAGGATATATAGAGAATTCCTCGTCTGAAATACTATACTCTGTTCTGGTAGTCCTTTCTCAAGGTGATAATATGATACGAATTTTAAGTGTCAGCAACCTGAGTAGATTTGTTGTCTCAGATTAAAAAAAAATAAACAATAGAAAGTGGTAACTGTGATTGTACACTATGCACTTTGTCATTTTTCATAATAAAGGATAAGGAGAGATACAAACAGATCTAAAGTATTTAAATGCAGGAGTCTTAGAGGGTACAAAACACAATGAATTCTGTGAAACTCATTGGCAAAATCTTCGCCTTGAGGCAACCTTAATCTTTTCATTAGAATAAATACATACAGGGCATATTATGCCCTCCACTATAAACAGAGAGTCAGAAAAAAAATTGCCAGTGCGTGAATTGTTTCCTAATTGTCAAAAGTTTTACACTTCTGAAATATCTGATTGCAGTTTTCTGTTAGAAACATGACACTGGGCCACATGTCATAGTAGAGTAGAACAGCAATTCCTGTGTTCAGAAAAAACTTGCCAGACCAACGCTAACCCATCTCCATCCCTAACTGACGTGATTAGAGGGAATTGGTTGCTTGACAGCCATGCTAGCCCTAGGTCATTTTTGCAATATTTATGAGCTGATGTTCTATTTACATTAGATTCATTAACCATGCTTTTCAGAAGGCATGAAGGAAGATATGGGTAGCTGACTCCTGCTGATGACTACAGATGAATGAGCTTAAAAAAATAACGTGTGGAGGTGACAAAAAATGGAGATTGCAGCAGGTACAGAAATGAAGCAGAGGCATTTCATGCATGAGGGATAAAAGAATGTCTGTAAGCAAAGTCTGGCCTGAGATCCAGTCATCTCCTCCGCACCTTACCTCCTCCTGGGTGAGCTGCAGACTATCTATCCAGCTGTTACTAATGGCATTTTTATTTGTGGAGTCACATGTTTCCCTGAATACAGTATGAAGCTTTTCAGTGGTGTGTCTTTACAGGCCTAGGTTGAAAAGAATGGCAGTCTTTAGCTCGTAATGTAACCAAAGCCAGAAAGAAAGAGAAAAAGAGTGGGCGATTTGAAAAAATGAAATACAGGAGGACAGAGAGAAGAAAATAAAATTAAAAGGTACAGATGTAAGACTTTGATTACTCTAATATTGGTAACCACCTTTCCTTCTAAGAAATATGTAGTTAAACAGATGTTGTAATGGAGTAAGTCTGATAAACCATTAAGTCATAATACCTTTGGGTCATTAACATGATGTCATTCTTAATAAATCTAAATCTGAGGTATAGAATTTTTTAGAGCCATTAATATTCTTATGGGTAGTCCTCATATTGAAAAAAAAAAAGTAGTAATAGTTTTAGGTGGCTTTTCTTGCTTTGTAGATGCTCGTGTTTTTGGTTTTGTGACTTTTTTTGGTTGCAGAGCAATGTATTGAATTCCAGTGCCTGCATTTGTGAAGCTTTGCAGCAGTCATCTATTGGTTAAAAATAGTTACATTATATTGTCATTAAATATTCATTAAATTGAGTTGTGGCAGCCTGTGAGAAGCATCTAATTAAGCAGTTCACTTTCTACACATAAGGCTACAAATGAGCAGTCTTTCTTTTCAATAATGCATCATAGGCTGCCTTTAGTGTCTATAAAATAATTGATAAGGCAAAAGTTATTTGTAAAATATGTACTAGAAATAGAAAAGTAGATTAGAGAGGATGGTTTTGCCTTGGGACTTTCCTTTGACTGTGGTTAAAATACAGTGTACTTTGATTTAATTTTTACATAGCCTGGGGAAACCTGAAATGCCATATCTAATCATTCCGTATTTTCTATTTCTGACATGTATTATGTATTACTAAATCTTAAAAATCAGAGGTGGAAAACACATCATAGACTTTACTCACCCAGAAGCCATTACAGGACATTAAATAAGGCTGGAACATGGAAAAGGCTCAATGACTTTTTGGATCTATACAGATTATCTTTGTTGCTGGTGCATTGATACTCCCATAGACTTGTTTGAAGAATGTGCTTGGGCTGCAGTCAGAGGCATGACTGCCATCTGTGTAGGCAAACTGAGCTAATTTGAACAGCAGCAGCAGAGGAGGTGCATTGGTTCATGCTTCAGCACAGGACAGAACATCTTTCTCATTTCCTAGGACTAGCCCGTGCTGCTGACCCCTCACTGGCACACAGGCTATAGGCTAAGTTTGGTGTACATATTATTAACCATTTCCCCATCTGCAGTGAAGGTCTGCCACGGATCATAGATGGGTTCTGACACAGCAGTGTGCCACTGGTAGTAAGAAACTGCCAGGACCCAGAGGTGTCTCGCCTGAGCAGCCAAGGTGCTCTGTGTGCCTCAGTGACACAGGGGAGAGATACCAACTTGGTGCCAGTCTTCTGTTTCCGTAGCCCTGGGCACGTCCAAGGACTAAGCTAGGCTGCTGTGCAAGTCACTGTATCCCAAGTTACATACTACATGCCTCTTTCGTAGCAGCTTTCAGTTTTCATTTTGCATTCTATGTATCCCATCTTCTGCCATGTTCTGATTATTTCTTGCCTGTCTTCACTTACGGATGTTAGTTATAATTCACCAATTTATGTAATTGCTGATTCCAGTGCACTGCGTCAGAATGTACCTTCTGGTTATTATCAAAGCTCTTTGTACAAGCTGGGCCTAAACTTCACAGGATAAAAAAAAAAGAAAATGTTTGGTCATGCAATTTGCATTTAAAATGTAGGCCTTAATTGAATTAAACATGAAGCAAAGCAGTGCAAGATGTAAAGTTGTTTTTTTTTTTTTTTCTGGGTTGAAATTACAATTACTTTCAGTGTCCTTACAGTGTAATATTTAATGAGACACAAAATCTCATACTGATTGTGCATTGATGTCAAAGGAGGAAACGTATGGATGTGGCAGCTAGCAAAGGCCACCTAAGCCGCTTGGAGCCTTTCAAGGTAGAGGAAATAACCTGGAAAAGGCCTGGAAGGAGGGCATATTTTGCCATATGGCTGAGGACCAGCTGACTTTGCAAAGGGTTCTTGTGCTCCTTCCTTCTCCACCTGCCACATCCCCTGTGGCACTGGCAGCATTCACAGGTCCTGTAGTGAGGAAAGCTAAATAAGCACATAACAAGTCCCGTGAAATGTGAAGAGTCTTCTGACAGTGCATCTCCTGGGTACTCAGAAGGCAAAAGAGAAGTGGGCAGAGTACATGCTGGGAGCTGCTGGTGGCTCTGAGTTCTGAGGTCTGCTGACAGGCAGGCATCCAGTAAAGTGACATTAGGTATTATTACTCTAGATAGGTGGTTAGGTTCTAGAGTCAACATCATAAAGCAAAATGTTCTATTTGCAGGAATACCAGCAGTGGTGTTTCTGGCTGGCTGCAGACTCGAGAAATCAGTTCTTTAAACTGTATTATCAGTATTATTTAAACAGTTGGTGCAGTTTTAACTTCCCTACAAGAACACCCCCACTATAAGGAGATCTTACAGTGTGAAGAAACAATTTACAAGTTTGTATGTGACCCCATATGAAGAAAAGGGCGTGAAATCCAGGTTTGGTGGTAAAATTCCAACCTGAGAAACAGGATTTCACATATGATAATGTCGTGGTTCAAGCCCAGCCGGCAA
>NW_009943180.1:0-11405 GCF_000696875.1 Nestor notabilis
GCTTCACACCTTGCAGAAGCGGCGAGGTCCTCGCGTCGGTGGGACTGAGGCAGTTAGTACAAAAGGAAGTCAGAGACCTTTATGTGACTCTGAAGTTGGCCCAGCTTTGAGAGAGGGTCAGGCTGGAGGGCTCCCAGTACCTGCCCAGCCTGTGCTATTCACTGGAGCTGCTCAGTGCTGAGCTGCTCAAGCCTGAGGTGTTTGTTCTAGGTAGTGCTCCTGCCTGCGGGTGTGTCTTGGGCTACTGGGTCTGTTAGCGAGGTCGGACATGAGGGGTCCCAAACTTGGGAAGCAGCTTCATGGTCTTGCAGGGCTGTGGTTTTTGATGATCCACTTTCAGTCATTTACCTGGCAGGGGATCGACATGACTGAGGTCTTTAACTGCCATAAATGTTTCACCAGTGGGAGAAATGCCTTTAAGGAAAAAAAAAAAAGCCACCACACAACACCGTCGTTTGTCCTTCAGACTGTGCAGGGGCACTGTGGAGCGGGATCCTGTGTGAGGGGTCTTCTGCGGTGGGGGCCGCCTGCCTCTCGGCCGCCAGGCCCCAGGCCTGCCAGGGGATGCTTCAAGAAGAGGCAGCAGTGCCTGTGGGAAGGAGCGCGGGGACGCGTCGCTGCGGGGGGAGATGAGGTGGCGAGCGGTTAGGCTTTCAGAAAGAAGACGAGCCCGCTTCTTGGAAATGGCTCCGCCGGCGGGGGTTCACCACTGCCGCGGCTCCCCCCCACCCCGCACGGCTGAGCCCTCTCAGAGGAAGTGGGGGGCTGCTGGCTGTTTGCTTCTCAGGGCTAGGTATTAGCTTTCTTCTCGGCTTTTATGTTGGGTGCTACTTAGTTCTGTTAATACAGGTCTCACTGCCCTCATGGAAGTGGTACTTCTGCTGTGTGTACTTTTCATGTGAAGTCAGTGGGGAGTGGAAACCTGTTTCTTTCGGTTTACTTTCTAGGTAGATGCACTTGATCTTGATGTAGCAGACTGGATTTCTTAACAAAGTGCACTCTGAAACAGACTATACCTGCACAACTGTATACCCACTTAAACAGATGAATGACTATCAAATATATAGTAACACTGCAGATCGTTTATTATGTAGACCAATTCATATTTTTCTACTGACAATGGCTTTGTGTTTGCCATTTTTAGAAAAATAAAATGGAACAGCAGTACAGTGCTTAGTTAATCGTATCCCGTATGCTTCAGAAGAGTGACATTTAATTTCTGGGACTCATTGTGAAGTAGCTTAAAGCTACTTGTTTGCTTGACAGTGAAGTAAATTAATGCCTGCTTCAGCTTGTGGCAGAGAAATGTTTTTTGCTCCAGGTCTACATGAACTTGAAGACACCTTTGTCAAAACACAGCTCATAGAAATGCACAGCTATACATTAATCAGTAGGTTAGAGAGCCATTGCAATCAAAACAATGAATCAAAATATACTTTTTGAAAACCCTATTTTTCCATCCTCTTTACCTTTCCCCTCCCTCATTAAGGACTCTTTCTGACAGGTTCGTGTCAGTGCTTCACACATGCCTAACATAGGCTAAAATGAGCTTTCTTACCATCATGGATATTCTTCATCAGCTTCCTTAATTTGAAAAATTACATAGCCTGGGTGTAATTCTGCATTTGGCAGCTTAATTCTCTTGCAAGTTTCTTGTTTGTGTAGATTTGGAGTAATGCTGTTGGATGGAGTCCTTTGTAAAGTTGAGCTTTCGAAAAATGTAAAAGAGATGATGTAGCTAGATGTAGACTTGACTGAAGTCATTGCCTGGAAAATTTCTAATGTAGAAAAAGTCTTCTTTGACATCAATGAAAACTATAACAATAAGTATACTTTCAAAGTACACCATTCACAGTAATAACATACAGTAATCCATATTTATTCACCAATTTCTTATTGTGAAATAAGATGGAAAAATATATAGTAGGCGCTGCAGAAGTTAAATCTTATTCAACTCTCTTGAAAGATTGTTTTATTTATATGGGACATGATCCAACCGGTTTTCTTTTCAAAAGATTGCCATAAGATTTAGTTGTGTTAAGCTATCTCAATTTGTACTTTTCCGCACAAATTTCAGCTATCTAAATTTGTAGTTTAATAACAGAACTTGGTTTTGTGATGTATTTTGTTGAAATAATGGGACATCAGTAATAGAAGCTGTGGTTCAAAAGATTTGAATTGCTTGGCTGGTGAATTAACCAAATGTGAATTAGCAAGATTTGACTGTATAGACTGATACTAAGAAATTGTACATTTTAAAAGCTCTTTAAACTAAGAGGCCTAAAAGGCTGAGTAAACTCTGACTCAGTTTTACCATACACATTTTATGTGTATTTGCATAAAATCATTTGGGCTGGATCATGACACAATATGAGCTGAGACAATGGTTGAGGTTTTGGTTTTTCCTTAGTTCTGTTTATTCTGTGGCTTGAGCATTTGAAATTTCACAAGACACATAACTAAGACTAACACTAGATTTTCACGGGTAAACACATGTTTGTGGCCAAGAAATAATGCAGTGCTATGCAGATGAGACAATGAGCTGATATATCTAAAAAAGAAAGAAAAAAGCTGAGAATTGGATTTTACCAATATTCTCATAATAGTGTTCTGAAATGTAAAAACATGAAAAAGCTCTCTCTAGTCTTTCTTTTTGGACCATCTTGTGCAGTGTACTGAATCCAGGAAATCAAATACTTCCAAAATGTATTTGACTTACATGTTTATTTTGCTTGTACTTCACGAGGAACATTTTCTCATGACCAGGGAAAATGACATGAAAATTTAGTTAGATGCTCGCAGCAGCTGGAGATACTCATGTAACAGAGGCTCATTCACAGCGCAAGGTGAGAGAGCAAAGTATTTTGTTTAACTTTCACTGGTAAATGCTAAAGCATAGTCTCCAAAATCTTTGCTTTTAAACTTTTCTTTCTGGCCCATTTCCTTAATGTATTTAGATTATAAAGGAGTGGGAAACTGATTGAACAGTGGTACTAGCTGCAAGTTCTCAAATCCAAACTTGAGGGCTGTATCTCTATCTCCCATTACAAAACTTCAATATTCTACCATATTGAAGAATTCATACTTGGATAAATGGGGACCTGATAGTCAGATTTTTATTGTCTTTTCATGCATCTGTAGAACTCTGACTTTCATTAGCGTTTCTTTTTAAACAACCACCTTTAAGACTTCATCTAAAGTTTTGTGAGCATTGTAGAGCAGTGTCTAACAGAAAACAGCTTGCTGGGGGTCAGTAGCACTTTTGGAAGACTCCTTGGAGGTTAAGAAGGATTATGGAGTGCAAAGTTATATTTGATAATATGGAAATTGGTTAAAGTTTGAAAATAAGTACAAGTCTAAAAGTTAGACATTTATTGTAAGAAATGAGTACAGAACGTGGTACTGTAACACTGCATAACTGAGGCAACATTTAGGGAAGGGTGTCTGGAATGTATTGTATCTTTTAAAACCAATCTGAATCTTTTTAACATTGGAAAACAGGTTCCTCTGTAAATTCATTTGGTCTCATCTGCAATGCTGGAGTTCTTTTTTGGCTGCCTGATTTAGGTGAATAGAGTCCAGAGATGCAATGAGAGTGATGAGAGATGCTGAATATGAAGGGGCACAGAAAGATTTGATTTGATTCCAAGGTCAGACACAATGGATGCATACACAGTAGTAACATAGGAAAAATAAGCTAGACAGTCCTCTCTTTAATTCCTCTAGGGCATTTAGTTTACCTAAAATGTTAGAAAGCTTTCTTCAATACGTTTGATTGCATCTTGATGTTTCGTCAGGTATTAAATCTCTAGGACTTCATGCTGAAGGTCTGTGCCTTGCAAGGTAGCAAGCTGCTGCTTGTAGACCATTCTGGTGTTTCATCTGACTCCTCAGAAGTTCTTGTCAAAAGTCCTTGAATTTTTTTCTGTGCATCACTTCTTGCTCACATTTTTGGTCTTGGTTCTTGGTGATGTCTGTTTACAGCCATGGCAGTTCAGTGCATGTTCTTTATAAAGATAAATATGAAGGATTTCTGAGAACACCTTTTCAGACAAGTGGCTAATTTCCATGGTTAAATGTGGTGAAAAGTAGGTATTCTCTGAAAAAGGTAAGAGCAATCTGGTAGGTTAGCTAGTCCCAACATCAGAGCTTCACCATATCAAACTCTAGATCTCTAGAGACTTGCAGTTTGTCATGATGAGCTGTGCAGCTTTAAGTTGCTGAAGCTATCAGTTACAGTGTTTCCATTAAGCCTTCAATCTTTTAACTGTAAGTGCAGAGATGATAGTGTTCTGTCTTCAGCAGATAAGATATAACCCGAGCAAGTGCTTCTGCACAATCTGCTGTTACTGTTCTGGCAGTGTTGTATGACACGTTTGACTGATTGCTGATGGGTGATAACTGTAAGTCTATGCTACGCATGATTTGTCATGCTGGATGCTCAGGCCTTTACAAATTTCATGATCTTTATATTGTAATACCTACTTTTCTTGTCTACTTGTCTGGGATAATAGTCTCTCACTAGTAGAATTACTGATAAAAAATGATAATATCTACTGGCAGTTATTTGCTGTGGTCTGTTGTCTCTAACAATACCAACATAAGAGGCTACATCTGGAATAATGGATCCTGTTCTGAGTTCCTCAGGACCAGAGGCATAGCAACAAACTGGAGAGAGCCCAGCAGAAGACCGCTGTGATAGGCAGGGCCTATAGTGTATTGGAAATGGAGAACTGGATTTTTTGAACCTAACAAAGAACAGACTAAGGTCAGAGAAGCTAATCACTGGTTTTGGTTACCTGAGGGTAGAGCCAGGCTCTTCAGAAGGGTGCAGCAAACCCGAGAGGCACAATCATAAACTGTAGCAAGAACTATAGCTGGACATCAAACCCAGTGTTTTTACACAGTAAAAGTAGTTAAATTGCAGGACAGCTTGCTGAGAGAGGTTGAAAGTCTCCACCAATGAAGATTCCACAAAGCTTGTCTAGACAAGGACTTGACCAACCTGATCTAAGTTACAAGTTGGCCCTGCTTCAAACAGGGGGCTGGGCTAGAGACATCCAGAGATACCTTCCAACCCAGGACATTCTTTATTAGCTGCCTTTTAGCAGCTGTTGGTAAACATTTTGTGCTTCTTTTTTTTTTTTTTTTCTTCCATTTTACAGTAATTTTCAATTCTGGGCACTAGTGGAACATACTGGGAGAGATGCTTTTAGGGTACAGTCTTACAGTTGTTAGAGCTAGTGCTGCCTTCTTGCCCATTCATTCATTCATTCATTCCTATGCTTGTCCCTGTACTGGCTGTGAGACTGGTCTGATACCTGGAGTCGGTTTCATGGTGCAAAACTTTCAGGAAATTAGATCAGCAAAAATTCCTCCCAGATTATTTATTTAGAAGAGGAGACTGAGAACCAGGAGTGAAGTTTATGGTGAAGAAGGTGAAAGCACAGAGGTGCTCGTTTAGATCATCTTAAACAGTTAATGGGGCTGTATGGCACTAGCTGATTTCAGAAGTCATAAGTGTAGTTTTTAGTATTCATAGAGCTGTATTAGCTATATGCAGATTTCCTTTTGTATTCAGCTATGTCATCCCAGGAAGATGTTACTGCCTCCAAGCCATTCTGTAACTCATCTCAACTCATCCACTCAAAGCTGTGGCATCTTCAGGTGAACCATTTCTGACCCATTTCATTCCAAACCTGCAGGGATAACTGAGACAGCTAAATCAGGTCACAGAGGCTGATGCTGGTTTGAATGAATCAGGCAAACACTTCTCATCTGGAGACATCAGAAGGATGGTGATGGAGGAGGCAGCATTTGGTGTTGCCATCTGTGCAACAAATGTTTCTCTGCAGCATGTGCCTGTTGGATGGCTGCCTGGCTGTTGTAAACTTAAATTCACCTCTGTAATCCCAACCTTATGCTTTCAAGTTTGGTTCTTTTTTGGGTTAGGGAGTAGAATTGATGTTTGTGTGAACGAATGATGTAACATATTTGATTCGGTCTGGCTGTTCTGTATTCTGCAAAACTTCCTTTTGATGTTTTGTTTTGTACAGTGCTATGTTAAAGAAAACTGAACACTGGAGATGCACTATCCATAATGCCTTGGCATTCCCTCATTGTGATTATAAATAATGCATTACCTTTTGTAACTCAGATAAAATTGTTCCTTCCACCTTATGTGGAAAGATAGAAGTAAATGCTTTTGATAAGACCAGCTATTACAGTTAGAGAACTTAGACAAGGTCTTGGGTGCACAAACCCTTCTCCAAGCCTGAAGTAAAAGTGGAATAAATACAAGTTGAGAACAATTGCTGAGAGTCTTAGGCCATCTCTGAAAGGCAGTGGTTAATCTCTCTTGAGTGTAAAGCATATGGAGTGTGGGAAGAGAGAGTGAAATGTTTTGGACAATATTTATGCAATTAAACTCTGCAAAGGCCCAATCCTAATCTTTGGAATACCCTTCCAGTTTATCTAACTGATAGAGTTCAGGAGTATTCTAACCTTACAGTTTAAAAGTATACTTGATTCAATCACAAAGACTGATAGCTAAAAATATCTTACAGATATTCTATATTTACCAGGTTTTGTCCCATGAAACAGGTGTTTTGTGATACAGTTTTATCACCTTTTGGTCCTTCTGAATTTGTGCTGTCTTATTTGGTGACTGTTTCACACAGCAATATCTCTTGCCCACTGGCATGGTTTAACTCCAGCCAGCAACTAACTACCGCTCAGCCACTTGCTCACTAAGCACCACCTCCCAGTGGGACAGGGGAGAGAATTGGAAGAATAAAAGTGAGAAAAATTGTGGGTTGAGATAAAGGCAGTTTAACAGGTAAAGCAGAAGTCATGCACACAAGCAAAGCAAAACAAGGAAGTCATTTACCACTTCCCATGTTCAGGCAGGTGTTCAGCCATCCCCAGGAAAGCAGGGCTCCATCACAGATAGCAGTTACTTGGGAAGACAAACATCATCACTCCAGACATCCCCCCTTTCCTTCTTCCCCCAGCTTTACATGCTGAGCATGACACCATATGGTCTGGGATATCCTTCTGGTCAGTTGGGGTCAGCTGTTCCTGGCTGTGTCCTCTCCAGCTCCTTGTGCACCCCCCGCCTGCTCACTGGTGAGGTGCTGTGAGGCGCAGAAAGGCCTTGGCTCTGTGTAAGTGCTGCTCAGCAACAACAAAAACATCCCTGTGTTATCAGCACTGTTTTCAGCACAAATCCAACACACAGCCCCATACCAGCTACTGTGAAGAAAATTAACTCTACACCAGCCAAAACCAGTACACCCACAAAATAATTTCAGTGATAACTAGCTTCCATTCTTCTGTTTCTCCTCTTGAAGATGATGTGCTAGATGTCCTACATACCTTCCCCAAATTCCTCTACTTGGCATTTGTGTGCCATCTTGCAAACTATAGTTTTTGCAGATAGGATGGCCTGCTAAAATAATTGTGATATTACCCTGAGTGGTTGAAAAATGGAATTCAGGATTATTGATTGTACTGTAGGACTGGGATTTATCTTTAATTTTTGGAAGTCTCATATCTAGTCTAATGTAATGAACTAGGCAGCTCCAGAAGATAATTCATTCTTCTATCTCACATGCTTGTTGGATGAAATAAACCTTCATGTGGGGAACTTTTTCTTTCTTTATTGTTCACAATGAAAATTTAGATAATAAACTTAGGTTTCAAACTTTTAGATGATTTAAAGTACTTCCTGTCTTAAATGCTCTTAATGTCTCTTGGACAGACACTTAAAACTATGGTTGTACTTACATTTTTGTTTCAGATGGACCCTACTAGAATTTCAAAAGAACACGCACACTGTGTCAGAACACTTTTTGGACATCTAGAAAATGCAGATTTGCATGATACATCCTTTGAAAATCAAGAAGCAAAGTTAATGCCAGAATCATGTAGAAGTATGGAACAAGCTCTCCAAAGAGTTGTGCAGAAGGTAAGTGGCACACAGACCGTCTTCCTGACTGTTTCTGAAAAGATTCTCTCAAATCAAGATCATTGACAAGCAAAATATTGCCTGAAAAACAGAGGATATAACATCTGCTCTCATTTGCTCTTGTTACTTTTTCTGCAGCTCAAAATGAGGGATAGTATCTCCTATTTTTTTTTTTTTTTTTTGCTCACTTTGCCAGTTCTCTGTTCTGTACGGATCATTCCCACACTGGCAGAAGAGCTACTTTGCCATAGCACAGTAACTGGGCAGTCTTTGCCCAGCAGTGGAAAGTAACAGCTTGTTCCCAAACAAATAATGAAAGAAGTCAGCTAAAGAAGTCAGATGTAATGAAGAAGCCTTCCTAGGCAAGCTGGATATATGTCACAATCACCTCTTACTGCAGTTATTGCCTTTGATCTCTTTGCCTGTTTGTAATAGTGTTTAGTGCTAATTATGGGCTTTTCAGGAGCTGAATGTCTACTATGGTATTTTGTCTTCCTGGTTTACCAGGTCCATTACAACTTCACATCTGCATTTAGTGACACATCTGCATAGGACTGTCAGGTTTTCATAGAGGATGATAGAATCATAGAATCAACTAGGTTGGAAAAGACCTTTAAGATCATCAAATCCAACTGTTAGTGCAGGACTGCCAAGTCCCCCACTAACCTGTGTCACTAAATGCCCCATCTACATGTTTTTTCAACACTTCCAGGGGCAGTGATTCCACCACTTCCCTAGGAATCTTGTTCCAATGCCTGATCACCCTTTCGGTGAAGAAATTTTTCCCAGTAGCCAATCTAAGCCTTCCCTGACACAACTTGAGGCTGTTACCTTGAGCTGAACTCACATGCACTTTGTAGAGTGAATTTTACTTGAGTTAGTTATATAGTACTTTAACTGTGCTAATGCAGTGTTTGCTTTTAACAAAGTACCCTGAGTGACAGATCTTTTTGTGAATAAAACTGAAAGAAATTTAGGAGTTCATGTCTTGTCCCTTTTGCTAGCCACCTCCTTGAAAAACTTAAGCGGGGAGGAAGGGTTAACTCTGTAGGATTAGGGATTAGTTCTTTCCTCTAGCATTTTGTAGAGACTCTCACAGTACACCTAATTCTGCTCCGAGTGCTGCTTGTTCATGAGACTCCTATGACAGAGTAAGGAGCTTGTTACAGTAAGTGGATGGGAAGCCCTGTATTCTGACCATTTGCTGCTGGTTACTCAACAAAAGCATTTGCTTTAGCTGAGGCTGCATATCCTGCCATTCTGGATGGAGGTTAAATGCTGCAATGCCCGTGGCCAAGATAAGTAGTGAGTAGGGATAACTTTTTTTGGCTGATGACCATTATTTTGAGAACAATAAAATTTCCCTTGCCAAAGTAATCAGACTCTAAATTTCCTTTGAATGCAACAGAATGTATTAAGCAGTTGCATCAGTGTTCTGGATGCTTTGTCATCAGACATTGATGACACAGAAGAAAACAAAGATAGGAAGATGCTTGCCTTGGCAACATTTGCATCTTTTCGGTACATAAGGGAACTGAAAGAAACGGTGTGAAAGCAAAATGCAAAGCTATACTTTATAATCTGTTAGCTTTGCCTTTCTTTGGCTCTGCTACAATGAAGGGCAGAGAAGCAGCTGAATCTTCCATTTGTGGTAGTCCTTTATGTGTGGGAATGTAGCTAATGTGACTTGAAAGAGGTTTCCTATCTTCTGTGCTTTCTTCACTTTCCTGAAGGAGAATCTAACCTGCGTGTGTTTTAAGAACCAGTGTCCTTGTTTGAATTGGCAGCTTGTGAAGTGACTGAAATAGAACACTTGAAAATACTGGTTATGTTTTGTGATTTTTCATTATTTTGTCTTTTGCAATCCAAGCTGTTCAGGAAATGAAAATAGACAACTTGCTTTTGCTCAGGTTTATGGTCTGGTTACAGCTTTAAGCTTACTACAGCGGTTCTCATCTCTTTTCTTTGCACACCTGTAAACCTAGTGCTTAAATTTAAAGCAGGGATTGTTGTTGAAAACGAAAGTGCTCTTATGAAAACCAGTGTAGTATGGCTGCAAGGTCCTGTCTAGAAATGTTTGTCTCCTGAAAAAATAATAAAGATTTTTTTTTTTCTTTTAGTAAACATCTAATGGTGAATTCCTTAACATATTCCAGGATAAAAATACTGCTTAGGGAGCAGCTGACTCAGTAGAAAGCACATTTTCAATATTGCATATAAAGTTTCAAGCAGACAAATAATATACTGTCCTAGTCTGTCCATTTGCTTAATTTGTTTTGCATGTAACCCTAAAAACCTTTTAGCAGTCCAGATGCACTAACCACAGTTCTTATGAAGCCTGCTATGAGCCTGAAGTAGAAAGGACTACAAACATATCTTGGGTCAATTCATAAGTAACTTTCCTTGGCAATGCTCCCAGCTTCTAGCAGCTTGGGAAGTTGAGGCGTAAATTAGTCTCCCACATACCAACAGAGTACTTTGCTAGACCTCCAGGGCAGCACTTCTAAAGAGACCTATATATTTAGCAGACATTTAAAGTGCTTGTAGTTATGGACAAAGTCAAGGTTCCATGTGTGATTGCTATAAGTTGTTAAAATTTCACAGTTTCCATCCTACAACCTTACATGCCTTTTTTTTTTTCCTCTGCAGGAAATAGACTACTCATTTGAATAGAGGTTGTAGTGCTGATCTCTAAACTATCTTCTCATGAATATTGGTTCATGTCCTTTCTATTTCACTTCCTTCCTGATTAGCATTCTTCATATTGCTGAATTTCCGGCAAGTTAATCGGATACTTCTTCCTGGTATTAGCTCCACTTAAAGCATTCAGGTAGCAGAAGAAACTGCATAAAGGAGCTTTGAGATCACAGCTGAAGCAATACATGAATTTCCAGTGGGGTTCTCTTTTGATTGGACTCAAAAGGCTACTGGAGTTGCTCAAAGTAGATACTGAGATATATATTGTAAAAGCCAAAAGAGAGGAAAACTCATTCACAAATATCGCACGTTCAAATGTAGCCTTAACTCTGCATCCTCCACATTGGGCATAACTTGAAAAGCAAGAGTTGTTTTTGGTTTGAAGATACTGACATGCTAAGGGTTAAAACCTGCACCCTGCTGTGGATGAGGAAAGGGCAGTTCCCAATATTCTGGGCACTTAATGCATGATTTTAGCTTTTTAAATGTGAGAGTTTTGCAGCTTACCAAAAAGTTTTTGGTTGAAGGATTTTCATTTCTGTGACTGGCTGCTTGTCTGCTGTTTAAACAGTGACTGTATGAAGGAGGTTGGAAAGTGGGAAGCAGGCCAACAGATTTGACTTGGTGGACAGTAAGCAAGTGACTCAAAGGTGTGCAAGTGCAGCTTATCATAAGACTAACAGAGTGGTGTGATTTTTTTTTTTTTTTTTTTTTTTTTTTTGTTCTCACTTTTTTTTTA
>NW_009943180.1:11415-62221 GCF_000696875.1 Nestor notabilis
TTTTTTTTTTTTTTTTTTTTTTTGTGTGTACAGTTTTGCTATAAATACCTCAACAGCTTGGTAGTGCACATGACTGTGGGTGGCAGTCTTAAGAGAAGTCACTGGCTATATTTTGTCAGTTCTCATGCCATTATAGCAGTGTCTTAATGACAGGTTTTGTTGAGCTGTTTCTGCTTTCTTAATGGTAGTGTGCATTGTGATTAGGTGTTCTTCACGGTCAACAGCAAGTACATGCTGAAATGCTTTTCTAAGGTAGGTTGTATATAAGCTATATGGAACTGTAGAAACGCTAAGTAAAATATCAAGAGAAGTGCTGAACTACTTATTCCTCAGGAGGGAACCCGCAGCTCCATTTCTGTTATATAGGGACTAGTTCATGTATTTCAGCTTCCTTCTGGAAGCCTGGGCAACAGAACAGAAATGAATATAAAAATTTTGCGGGGCTGGTGAGAATCAAGTAAAGAACTTGACAGTAGTCCAGTATTTGGAGAACTGGTGGAGAATTTCTGTTTTCTGGTCACAGGTGGGCCACTTCTAATCCAATGACAAACATACACAAGTCAATGAACATGGGCCAGCTTTCAGCTCTTCTCAGTGTGTTAACATTGGGTTCATGCTTATAGTCTCCCTTTTATTGCAATGATGCTTGCATTCCTAATTGCACAGTAGCATAGCCCCAACAAGACTGCAGGAGAATGTTCCTGGCAGAGGGAGATACTCTCAGGAGACAGGAAAGTAGGCTCAAGACCATCAGGACAAGGAGAGTTGTGGACCCATTTTCCTTGGTAGCTCTTCTGCTTACCAAGTGATGTTGCAGATGAACAGCACCACCAGCAGTTAGAAAGCAAGCAGCTCAGACTGCACGGTGACCGCAGCCTTTCCACATGAAAGGTAAACTGAGTCAGGCTGCTAGATCTCAGGTGAGGTACCCAGCTGCTCAAGCTAAGGCATCTTTGGAAATGTGCAAAAACAGAACTCTATATGCCTAATAAAAATGTAGGTTAAGAGGAGGATAGTCATTGGCCAGTTCAGGGACTTCAAAGACTGTGCAATTACCAACCATGAGATTTTCTTTTTAGTACCAGTTTAGATAGCAGAGATTAAAATGTACATAGCTCTTTTTGGATGTGCCCAGTAAGCTCTCCAGGCAAGGACATTATCACATCCCCCAGAAGAAAAGGATACAAAAGCAGATCTGAGAAGTTACCATTAAGAAAGTAAGAAAACAAAGGAGTCTTCCCTTTCTAGGGAAAGGACTGGGAGTAGGTGTGGTGCAGAAATCTCAGAATGTGGTTCATCTCTCTGTCTCTCTTACCTTCTCCTGTTCTTTTCAGAGGCTTTTGCCACTTTTTGCAGTACCTATACTTGCAATTTTTTGTCATCTTTCTACATCTGATGAAGGTAAAGAGCTCTAGTGTGGCTAGAGGCTGATGCTGGTGTGTAGCTCCTAGAAATGAGCTTCATTTTCGTGCTCCTAGAACTGACATTGCAGTAGGCAGATCAGAGAGGGAAAGTGAATGTAAATGGGGGAGGTGGACGTGAGTTTTGCTTCTTTTGAAGTTGAGATTCTTCTGCTTTTCTTCTCATTTCTACAGCAGAAAGCATATTAATGATTCTTATCTACAAAATCAGCATATCTCTGCTGAAATATTATGCTTTGATAGTCATAGTACAACTTCCATACTTCTGCGGGTTTTCATTTTGGTTTAACATTTAAACACCTACTGAAAGGGGAAAGTGAGAGTAATAAAGGCACTGGCGAAGGCGTTACGAATTTCACTGTGGCTGCAAAATTACATTAAAGCAAGACTTTAGGTGTTTTCAAAGCAGGATTTCAAACTCCAAAACACTGCAGTGAATGAGAGCACAGTGAAACATTGCTGGTCTAACCAAATCCGAGGCGTATTGTATATATATGGTATTAAATCAGACAAGCAGCAGTATGCTTCACATAAAGACAAAAACAAAGGACCATTTTTAGGTTTCAATAATATGATTTGCTATCTTCAGCAAAATGTTTCCTTTTACTAAACATCTTCTTGATGGCTCCATGGTACGAGGTATTCTGAATAGTAAGTAGAATACTAGCCCCGTTATTTAGAAAACAGAGATGAAGAGAATCATGACAGAAATGGGACATCTGAGGATTGAACTTAATATTACCAAGACTCAGTCTGGGCTTGTAACAACAATATGCTTAGATTTTTGGGAAGTGCTGTTTGTTTTCTCAAGAGAAAACAGTTCTGGATTACTAAAAGCAAGGCTTTTTGTGGTGCCTGATGTCTGTTACTTGTGCTATTCTTGATTTTGGGTAGTATGGGTTTAATTCATGTTAAAATTCATCTGCAGTTTTGAAGAATGGCACTCAGGCACCCTGTCTATTTGTCCCATTAACAGATACAGAAGATGCTTAACCTTCAGTTCCTGCATTCCTTTTTAGAAGTGAGCCTTGATTATAAAGCCTTGTAGTCTTTGAACCTTCCTTGCTAGTGGTCAAGTGTGACGGCTGGAGGTTTTTATTTATCCCATCACAAATGAAATTCAGAGCTTAGCTTTCCTTAGTTGTTAGTGTGATTACACACCAGTCCCTATGTGGAAGTGCTTCTTCCATTAACTTTTGACCCCAAGCAATTAAATCGGTTCATAAAGTCCATTGTTTTATGTGATGTGTTCTTATCAATCATTGTTCCAGCAGAGAAATACCCTAAGTGCAATCAGTAAGAAAGGTTGTAAATCTCCTGTCAGCACTACTTCAATAAATACTGCAGTGATTATACACACCACCATTCCTATGCAGCTTTATCAGAAGTATTAGACAGAGGAAGTAATTTGATTGTGGCAGCTAATCTGCATGCTCATATTATACATCATGTAACTGTGAGAATGTGTATCCCAGGCTTCTGAATATACTGTTGGTACAACGTACACAGAAAGTGTTGAAGTGGTACAAGCTATCTGCAATATTACAAAACCAAGACCATATCAAAGCAATGGCTCTTTCTCATTTTAGGAAGTCCTGCGTGTCAGGGGAAGAGCACCACTAAGACCAGAAAAAGGTAGGTACTGGTTTATGAATAAGAAAGATTTTACTCCTATTTAACTTGTCTTTCTGAAGTAATGGAACTCTTTTATCTCTAGCTGCAATGGAGGCATTAGGAATGGATCTGTACAAAAGAAACAAACCTGAGAAGCAGCCATTCGCCCATCTCATTATTGATGATAAGAATATTCCATCTGGTAAGTTCAGTTTTAAGTAAATACTTCCAATGCTACCATAAATGTATTAAACGATGAAGTATATGAAAATAGTTCAGCAATACCTGCAACAAACTGGAATTTCAGAAATTATTGTTGATAATGAGAATAAATGTTAGAGTTCCAGAGGTAGCAGTGATAATGCTAACAGTAGAAGAGCTCCCCTTTGCCTCGGGTCTCTTATATCAGTCTCCTATGTGCTTAATGGCCTCCATTTTGAATTACCACTTTTCATGATCAAGCTCTGAGGGCTTGGCCTGCCTCTTTGTGCTGTCTTCAGGTGAGGAATAAAAGTATGTGTTGAATGTTTTTCTCTGAAATTTCTTATATTCTTTGGTTAGTAGGGGCCATCTGGAGTTCTTCACTAACACTGAACATCAACTATAGGTATACATACACACATACGTATGCATACATACACAGCACAAAGATTGGCCAGAATCCAGATCTTGCAGGCTGGAGGATGTTTCCTTTCCATTGACTCTAAGATGTTTTAGGTCTTGCTGTCAGATAAAGAAACGTGTTGCCTTCTGTTGTAAAATTCAAGGATGTCTTATGTCCACCTATTCAGTTCTTCATAGCAACCCTCTTTTTGTGTACTGAAGTGTAATCAGGTCTGTACTGAGTGATTTGTCTTCAGGGTGGATTTGGAAGTTCAGAATCTTAGATGAATGCACAACACACAGACATGTCAAGTGTCCATCAGTGGAAAAACTTGCCATAAAGGAAGCACATCTTTTATTTTGAGGTGTTAAAACCTAGAACTGCAGTCCCAATGTCATTATAATAACTTCCCTGCAAGTTCCCTGCCCTCCGTGGGTACATTGCACTCTCAGCATATGGCTGAATTTACAGCAAGTGTTTCCTTCTGTTTGTGGCATATTGAAAAGGTTTGTCATGTTCCATTTATTGTCACAGGGCCCGCATAGACTTTTTCCCATAAAGACTTCCAGTGCCTTCCTGATGTTCAGACACACCAGAGCTTCACAAGGGTCTGGCTGCATCCATCTAGTTCAGTAGCAGGAAGATCAAAGGTCATAACATTGTACTCTGAGCAACAGGATTTCTTGTTGGTGTGTTGACTTGGATGCAGTATGTTTCTGAGCTATTGAGTAGGGGGAAATATGTTCCTGTGGCTTTTACCTGCCCCTATGGTAAGAGGATGGCATTCTTTTATCTTGCCAGAGCTCGTATTCTCTACCCACAGGTATCTTTGCATGGCTTTGGGAATATCTTCGCTAGTACAATATGAGGGAATGAGACAAGAGTTTGCCTTAGAACACTCTCCAGAGGAAAAGATTCATTCCTACAATTTTGAGATATTTTAATACTGCTTCCTCCTTTGCCCTAAGGCACTGTCAGTAGAGATTTTTCTCTCTGTATTCTCAACACAACAATCATCATTGATGTGGTAGAAGTAAGCCAGATTTTTTTTCTGAAGCTATCAGACAGAGGATAAGAGGGGGCATTGATCACCACTGTCTTCCTCTGAAGCTGTATACATTCTGCAGAACTCCTTGCTAATTAAGGAGTGCATTGCTTTTCTGTTTTATATAACCAAACCGAAGGGGAATGCTGGGTTGAGGCTTGAAATCTGAGATTTCAGTAGTATGCACAGTAATACCTTGCTCTTGCACTATTTAAAGACAAACTATTTCTTCCCAGTTTCTTGTCTGGAGGGATAGGATCCTTTCTCTCTCTGAGCGTATTGCCATTGCTAAGACCCAGAGGTTTATAAGCAGAGAGCTTAAGCAGCTTGTCAGATGGCAGTCGGAACTTCTACAAGCTTTCCTATCAGCTCAAATACCTCCTGACCAGCTTCTATTTCAATCAGATTTTGGTTTTTGACATAGGTCAATAGTAGAAGATGCAGCATCAGTAAACTTGTCTTAGCATTTTGTCTTTGGAAGGATTCAATTAATTTCCTAATCATAGAGACGGATCACTTACATGTACAAAAGTGGAGTGTGCCAGTGTCACACTTCATGAAATTCACTTCATGAAATTCACATGAAATTCCTGTGGGGAATTTCATTGCTGTCTACCTGGATATTGCTGTAAGTTGTATTTTTATCAGGGATAGCAGCTGATAATTTTTACTGCTGTGTATAATTGCATTAACCTTCAAGGGAGTGATGTAGCACATCTGGGGGTAATGGCAAGAGAGACATTGCTCTTGGTCTCTTCACCTACTTTCTTTTTTTTGATAGCACAGGCTTCAGGAACTCTCAGATATACAGTGCCTGTGACAACAAGCTGCTTTGTTTCTCCTTGGAGCAGATCAACCCCTTACCAATGTGATGAGAAGACATACTTCCTACTGATCTGATATGGCTTCTACCTCTTTCAGAAGAGCATTGCTAGGATGTTACATGAGCACAGCTTCTGCAGTCCATATGGACACTGCAGCAGTGAGGGGCTGGATCCTTATGGATAGCTGGAACCCTGAACTTACTGGTCGTGAGGCACATTAGTATCATGCTCACTGGTATGAGGCAGTACCCACTTGAGTGTGTGGCATAGAGGTTAATGACTGGCATAAAGGATTTGCCTGAGGGTCACTGGGAGTTCTCTTTCATCCTGTTTCTTCTGACTGTAGTTTCTATGTTCTTCCCCTGATTCCTTAACCTACATGTCTGAAATCCTTCTAAACTGTTCTAGGCCATCTGTGAGTCTGGACAGATCTGTTCTTAGTATTTTAAAGGTTCTCTTCTATCATCACTCTGACCCAAAATAAACAATGTCAGGACAAAAAAATAATCATTCTTCATCACTGTCAAACAGGATTTTATTTTAAGTCTTTGCCACTGAATGCCCTTCTTGAGGGGGTACTGAGCAGTGTCTGTGAGGAAATATTTTCCTTTTACCTGGTTCACAATAACATCAAGCCCCAAATAGACTTCGGCAGCTGGGAGGGAGTGCAAGGGAGGGGAAAAATAAGCCTTCCCAGATCTTGGTGTCCCCACCCATCATTTGGCTGCAGAAGCCATAGTGGTTTGGCTTGCTGTGTGTATTTTTTAGGTTTGCTGTCTTAGGTTAAAGCTGGATGCTTGATGGTTGCATTTTACCAGAGCTCACTATAAATGCTACCTAGGTTTTAAATGAAAACAGTGAATTTTGGTTTATAAATTGATTACAGAAATTAGTCACAGTTTAAAGGAGAAAATCACAAACAAGTAAATGTGAAATATATCTTTGGGATGTGAATTGATACCTTTAGTTGTCTAAAGAAACACTGTGGTATTCAGAGCTATTTAGAGCTGCAGGTTCAGCTTAACTGCCCTTTGCCTCCAAAACAGTTTTTCAGAGCAAACAGTGTTTTGGTTCTTCCCTAAGGTTTTATTTATAACTGACAGCTATTGGGATGCAAACAAATTGTCAATATAGGGCTACTTTCTCCTCTGTTCCCCTCCCATCATTTTCCTTTTTACTAATGAATTTTATGGATGCTCATTTGTATTATTACTCTTAGTTCATGCTCACAAATATACAGGACATTGTTTTGATTTGTCTTCCGTTACCAGAAAGGCTGTGTATTATCTTGACCTTCTTAATAATGCTTTTTACCATACTTGGCAGGTTATTTTACTCATTGTTTGTCTGTCCTCTTCTTTCACTGTCAATGTGACTTACCTTATGCTTTTTTTTCACGGCTCCATGGTAAATTTTATCACAGAAGATACTGTATTGCAGCGTTTCTGACTGTCCCATGGCTTGGGTTATGTTTTAGTGTTTCTGATATATGGACAACTGATTTGGCATTTGTATGCTCTAGTTTTCTCCTCTGCCTTTGTTCTGGGGTACTGATTGTTTTGGTGCCTCTAAATTTAGGTGTATGACCACCAGAAGCACCGAGAGCCTGCTCACTCCTTCCATTGAAGGTTGCATGGCATAACTCCTACCAGAGCATCTTTGTGCTGTGCTGCTGGCTGTGGCATGCCCCTTCTGAAGCTCTGAATTGTGGTAAAATGCCCATCTGCCTCAGTTAATACAAACATAGCATTACAATTTATGTTGGAAGGCACTTCCAGAAGTTACCTAGGCTAAAACCAAATAGGTTCAGAACAGAGAGCATCATCTTCCATGATCTCTTGGCCTGTCCCTAACACCTAACCGTGAGTGAATGATGCATATTCCCCTCAACACCAAAGAAGTGTGAACAAAGTTCATGCAGAGTTCATCTCAGGATCTCAATTACAAGCAGCTGTGGTACCTATTTTCTCTCTTCCCCCTTCTTCAGCAGAGAATTGTATGTTCCCACTAAGGATTTCTTCAAAATTGCTACTCGATTAAGACTGGCAACTTAAAAGTTTAAATAAAATCTGCCTAGCAGCTACTAGGTGTGCCACCAGTCAGTCATAACATGTCAGCATACCTTTCTGTTCCATCATATGTATATACATCCCCATCCCATTTCTCTGATGTGCCCTTCCCCTGGTCCAAGCAGTGGTTTCTTGCCTATCCTCCTCATCTTGAAGGTAGCCCAACCTCCTTGGGGCAGTATTTCTGGCAAATTTAACACTGCACAAAAAGTTCTATAACTTACTCAGCTGTCCCCAGTGCATCAGAGGTGTACTCTGGCACCCCTAGCTCAGCATCTCTTGCAGATGAATAATTCCAGGCTAAGAGTCTTAAGATCTTAGTGTCAATTCCAATTAATTGGTGTTTTTTCAGAGGCTTTTTTGAGGCACTGCATGGAAGAAGGCTTGTATTATTTCCACCTGGCTCAACCGGAGCCATGAGGGAGTAACTATTTATCATTTGCCTTTGACAGCCTGTGCTTTGCTCAAGTCTTTGTGTAAGAATGCCAGCAGCATTTTGTTCTGGACTACTAAAGTATTCCTCTCACACGCAAAACTTGCTTGCCCTTGGTGGTTAGGGAAGGCTCGTAGCTCTGAAATTCCCTGTCTCTACTTTCCCTCACTTCTTTCTGCACAAACAAATCCAAGAGACATCTTTTTAACTAACCAAATATACCTGGGGCATTTCCTCAGCATGCTTGTGAGCACTGGTGGTTCTGGAGTATGCCTTGATACATACCTGGAGGAGAGAACACTGCTCCCTGACATGTGTCATGGAAAGTTTGGAGGGAAGAGACAGGTTTGGTTTGATGTTGGGGGAATAAAGTATTGAATATTCCAAGCAGGCATTTAGATGCACTGAGAGTCAGAAGTGTAAGGTCCTCCTGTGCCTTGTGGACAAATTGTTGTGGGAAGGAGCAAATGGAGTTAGTCTTCTGTACTGAAAATTGCCAGTGTTTAGGAGGACAAGTTGGCCAACTCTCATCTGTTGTGTTATGCCCCGTGTATTACACCAAACACATAGTAGAGTGTCGGTGGCTTGTGCCTATCAGGAAGAGTCAGGGCCTGCTTGGCTTTCTTAGGACAGTAGTGTTTCCTCTGCGTGAGCTTGCCATTGGGCCTTGCCTGAATCTTCTTCTCCCATTGTTGCTTATTCTGCTGGGAGGGTGGAAGGGACTGTGGGATGTGTGCTGCAGGGCATGCTTCTCAACAGAAAATACTGTGATAAACCTCTGCGTAATACATGTGCTGTAGTAGTAATGCTATATGGGCTGGTGTTGCAGGCTACTGCATAACACTGTGCCACCAAAAACAATCTGAAGTGTCAAATGTGACCAGATTTGGGAGGAAGATTCAAATGTTCTCTTCCACTGCCTATCTGGCTTGCTGCCATACCATCTCTTAGCACAGCCTCAATAGTAGAATCATAGAATGGTTTGGGTTGGAAAGGACCTTAAGATCATCTAGTTCCCCCCCCCTGCCATGGGCAGGGGTGCTTCATACTAGACCATGTTGCCCAAGGCTCTGTCCAACCTGGCCTTGAACTCTGCCAGGGATGGAGCATTTACTTCTTTGGGCAACCTGTTCCAGTGCCTCACCACCCTCACTGTAAAGAGCTTCTTCCTTCAATCCAGCCTGAACTTCCCCTGTTTAAGTTTGAACACATTACCCCTTGTCCTATTGCTACAGTCCCTGACGAAGAGTCCCTCTCCAGTAGGCCCCACTCAGGTGCTGGAAGGCTTCTATGAGGTCACCACGCAGCTTCTCCAGGCTGAGCAGTCCCAACTTTCTCAGCCTGTCTTCATATGAGAGGTGTTCCAGCCCCCTGATCATCCTTGTGGCCCTCCTCTGGACTTGCTCCAGAGCTTCATGTCCTTCTTATGTTGAGGACACCAGAACTGCATAGGATCTAATTGAAATGACATCTGAGACTTGACCATCCTGAAACCTCCAAAAGATGATACAAATGTGACTTACTGATGACAGTACCCAGGAGGTGCCTTTTGGGCCAGAGTTCCTGGTGGATATTTGTAACTCTGTGTGTGAAGTCAGCTTTCAGCTACAGTGATGAGCTGGCAAACTAATCAAAACATCTCCTGTCTCTCAGTTCCTTTTTGTTCTCTTCACAAAGCATTCAGTCACATTAACAGATAAGGAACAGCTTCCTGTTTACCAGGCTACCATCATGCAGGCAGAGCTGAAAAGGCTTAAGTATACCCATTAGAATGAATTCAGTAATGCTTGTTTGCATATGTTAATTCTATTAATCTACCTTTTTTGGTAGCCAGATTTGGTGACTGTTGCACATGTATTTTGATTCCCACACGTGTGATGTTCTATGGTGAGATAGAGAGAATATTATGATTTTCTTTACTAATTTGTGGATCTTTAGCTTAAGTCAACTTGAAGGGGACTGTTCTCCTCCAAGCATGCAATATCAGCTTATCATTTATAGTTTGAATTCTAAGATACTTTAAAATAAATAAAAATAAGAAAAGGAAAAAAATGCATCCAGAGTCACATGTGTCTTCCTAAAGCTCTTTTTCTAAGACCTACTACTAGATGTTAGGCAAAGAATCTGAGTTTAGCTCTCAAATAGCTATAATTGCCCAACTATTGTATTTGTACAAATATCAAAGAATTAGGATTGTGCTAATTGTGGAGCTTTTTTCTGGTATATGTAAGCACTAGGTTAAGACTAAATACTAGCTTTGCTTAAGAAGGTTTGTTATGTCTTAAATTCTTGAAGTGCTACTGAAGTCTAGGGAACTTATTGTGTAGTAGTAAAGATGCACAACTGTACTGATTTCTTTCCCCATTGTTTTTGGTGTTCTCAAATGAAAATACATTTACCTTTGTACCACCACAGTCACAATAACATAGAATACAGGAAGGTTTCATAAGTTTATGAAAATAATTATCAGTTCAACTTGGTTTCAGATTTTATTTAGTTACTCCTTGCAAACACTTAAAGGTTAAAGACTAATAATAAGATTTGCTGTTTTATCATGAGTAATTTTTCTTTTCAGACTCCTCTCAAGTATTTGTTGCTTAAAGTTTTAGGTGGAATGCAATTTCTATACAGAGCTTGTTGCATGATTGCTTAGCATAACTGAACTATTGGCCAAACAAGTGTTTTGTACAATGGTCCAGCAAATGTTCTGGTGGGAGGACAGAGTTATAAATAGCAAACCAAATGTGGCAGTACATGATGAAAAAAGGAAATTTATGAATTATCATAATTGTCTAATATTCACTTTAGCCTATGTAGCTGTAGTTGCTATTGATTCCAAAACCCCAGAGATTGCTTTCTGAAATGTTGGGGTTTGTTAAATGTTTATAAATAACTATTTTTTTTTTCCTCCCTTCTTTAGGAACTCGCAAAGTGAACCTCACATCCTGGCATCATGACAAAGGCCAGGCAAACTTATCAAATATGACATTCAAAGATGGAAAGCTGACTGTAAATCAAGATGGTTTTTACTACCTTTATGCCAACATTTGTTTTAGACATCATGAAACTTCAGGAAACCTGACTAAAAGAGGGCTCCAGCTGATGGTATATATGACAAAGACAAACCTTAAAATAAGGCGCTCTGATGTGTTGATGAAGGGAGGAAGCACCAAATACTGGTCAGGGAATTCAGAATTTCATTTTTATTCAGTAAATGTGGGAGGGTTTTTTAAATTAAAATCTGGTGAAATGATAAGTATCCAGGTATCAAATCCATTGCTACTGGATTCATCACAAGAAGCAACTTATTTTGGGGCATTTAAAGTTAGGGATTTAGATTAAATCTTTTTTCAGTGTGCTGAAAATTGAGTTTTTAGTTGTCCAGAAACAACTTGAAGACAGAACTGAAAATCTTTTGCAACTCAGTTGCATCTGTATAAGCCATATATCTCTAAAGACACATTTTGCCCTGTGCTGACTCCAGCAGGAGTCCCACAGATGCATAGAAGGACAAAATTACATAGTTCTCCTGATTCGGTCTTACAGTAGTTTTACTTCATATGTCGCCACTGGCTTTGGTAGAGTCATCATGACTTTTGCATTCATGTAGTTGAAATCAGAGCAACTAATATTATTGAACTTCTGCTTCCAGGTTCTGCCCTGACTCTTTAACCTGTGCAAAACAGGACAGGACAGAACTTGGCTCTCAACTTGCATTGGGGTTGAGCATTCTGACCCTGAAACGGCAAAGATTATGAAAGCGTGACTAATCCCATTGCATTTGATGTGGCTTTTCACATGCTTAGTTAAGCCTGTTCTTGCTTTGCTGGATTAGGGTTGGAGAGCTCAGGCTGTGGCAGAAATGAGTTGCAGAACACCTAAACAGTTCAGCTGAAGTCTTTACCTGATTAGAAGTTATAAAAGGTTAATTACAGGTCATTTTTATTATTGATGCACAGTTAATTGCTAATATAGATTGCCAAAATACAGTGTGCCTTTAAAGTATTACATTGTGCCAGAACCTGCAAAGACATTTTTTAGACAAAAAGTATGTATTTTTATATTCTGTAATATCTAAAGTTATATTTCAGGTGTAATGTTTTGTGTAAAAAAATATGTAAATTATATTGTCCTATAGTATTTGATACAAAATATTTAAAATCTCTTGCTGTTTGTATATTTAATGTTTTAAACTGTTTTTAATGTACAGACATGTTAAACTGGTGCACTTTTTAATCCCAATGGGAAAAATTGCAGCTAAAAGAGGTTGTTTGCAATTAGCAAATGTAATATATACCTTTGTTCTTTTTAACTTAATAGATTTCTGTTAAACTTGTCAGTATTACTGGGAGGGGGAGAATCACACCAATGTCATGAACAATTACACCAGAATGCTGGTCACTGGGTGTCTTTCAAACCTGGAGGGTAATTGACATAACAAAGCTGGCGTTGCCTACAAAAAAATAATTAGAAATTAAAACATATTAAGCCACATAAATGCATTGGGGGTATTTATAGTTACTGAACAGGCATATTTTCCTACAAGAAAATTTTCAAGTTGTAAATTCTGCAATTGAGTAATGACTTTTTTAGCTTAGTTTCCTGAAAAAGTGAACCTGATGTCATTGCTTTGCCTGTCCTTGTCTCCCCTTCTAGCTTCTAAAACTCTGCACGCCTTTGCCAGGTTTGGCAGGTGAACGGCAGCGTGAAGAGGTGTTCTTACAGGTTTTATGAGAACAGACAGCTGAGAACAACTCAGCCGTTACACATTATTTGTCAGTGGCTGGCCACTGTTCATATTAGCCAACAGATTAATAGGGGGAGACTCCTAGCTAGCTGCAACGCGTGGTGTCGCTTGTGTAGTTGCTTGGCCAAAAGAGGTAGGTGGACGGAATCTGAGGGTGGGTGTGGGGGGGACAGGAGAGAGCGGGAAATACTACAGGTGATGTTTAGAGCACATCTGGGCAGGGAACATTAACTTGATGGGGAGGGAATGGGGGAGACTTTAGAAGTGTTTGTGTGCTCTAAGGATGATGTGAGAATAACCCACTCTTTAATGTGGTAGGAATCACAGAAGGCAAAAGACTCAAATCTGTAGGAATTGAGGCTTCATACAAATCCTCAGGCTCTTTTTTATTTTGTTGTAGTAAGGAACTGAGTTGAATTCAAGCAATTATTTTATACTGTATAACAAACATTTCTTTTTAATGTTAATGTTGTTTTCTTACAAAATATATTTCTAAGAAAAAAAGAAAAAACAACAAACCCACCTTTGTGATTTCTTTATTTTCCCGTGTCCCTGTATTTCTTGTACAGTTTCTATCATTTTGTTCTGACTTCAGAACGTGCAGGCTGGGTATGGTATAACTCCCTCAAGAAAACTGAGGCACCAATTGACTGGTTTGAAATGATGGCAATGAATTTTAATTCGGCTCCAAATATGCGTCCACCACTTTCAAGTAGGGTTTAAATCATCAGGGGTTGGAAATTTAGCTGGAGGACTTTATGTTTTACACCAAACAGTTGTCATTCAAAACTGTAAAGGTCTGAAGAATCTGGGGTTTTGGAAATGTCAAGAGCTACAGGTCACACTTGGTTGTGTTTTTTCCACTACAGAGATGTCCAGTAGCAGGCTGTGAGAAAAATGTCAACTCTGTGTCTGTTCTGGGAGTTGAGTCACCCTCAGGGGAGGTAGAGATCGGGGTTCGAATGGTTTGAAAGTCAAGTTAGACTTGGCAGTTAGTAGTTGACCTTAGCAAATGCTCTGCCTAAGTATGGTGTTCTGTGAAGGAGGGGAGCCACTAGCACTAAATGTCTGCATAACCATGGCTGTGGGCTCTGCTGAGTGTGTGCTAGACGAGTTACAGCACTTGTAGTGTGTGCTGAACACCTGGGAAAGACACTTGTTGGTTACCTGGTCATTTGAAGCCATCAGAGACTAGAAGGCGGCTTCTGAGGCTTATCTTTGTACAGCTGTACTCATTAGGAATGCTTTGTGCATCTGAATTTCACAATGCACTTATAGGGCTTTAAATTTCCCCTGTGTGACGACTTTGAGGCGAAAATGATTTTGGGGTTGGGCTTGAGGAGTTTTGTTTGTGGGTTTTTTTTTTTTTTTTTTTTTTTTTTGTTTTTTCATCTAGTTCTTCCCGCCTGCCCTTACCATCCTCTGCATGCAAACTGACCAGTGATGTGATTAACTAGGTGGAAGGGATACGATAAAATAGTTCTCAAGGGGGTAAATAAGCTACCATGGGAATGTAATTAGAAGCAGAGCTCTGGCTATATCCGTTACAAATCAGGAAGCAGATAGGTCCTGTCCTGCCTGCCTCACTCTGGCCCTTGCCCCTTCTTACCCTCACAAGCATTTAAAAGGAAGCAGGAAGCTCTGTGTAGAGCTGTTAGTACAGTTTGATTTTGCTCTTGTTACTGGAGTCAGCCTAGGCACTTAGGCCAAGGTGATGAAGTAAAATCACCACCTTCCTTAAACCAAGTGATCTGTTCTTCTCTGTCTGCTTCACTTATTTGATTGCTTCATTGGGACACAATAAAAAGAGTAGACTAATCAATTAATGAAGAGAGTTACCTTGAGAAGAAGGTCATGCTTTTCTGGCTAAGAAAGATATGTGTGATTTCTATTTTATAATCTTCAAAAGATAATTTTGGGGTTTGGTTTGTGGATACACGATGATTATTTGCTGAAATTTGAAGTTAAAAAAAATCTTACTTAGAAATAGTTTATTTGGAATTCAGTGCATTTGCGTGCATGTAAACATCTGTATATTTGTACTGTGTTCTTGCTAAAAAAGTAGCTTTTCATACATGGGGTTATGATTGCATATTTTGGCACCTGGGTGCTCCTCTTCCACCCTGCCTTACCAAGCTCTTTCCAGCCAGTGAGTGTTTCTTTTTCTGTCTATCCCACTTCCTTTTCTCTGGCTCCTTCCAGCTGCCAGTGTCTCCTGACCACCCCACTCTCACTGACTTACAGCTCTTTTTCCTGGTGGTAGCAGCAGCCTTGGGGCAGATCTAAGCATACTTCTCCTTATTCGGCTCATTTTCAGGTGACTTTGCTGTGTCTTTGGGTGGAAAACAACAAGAATTGCGTTTTCAAAAAGATTTTTGAAGCATTGATGCCAGGGCTGAGCTGGATAGGAACAAAGAAAAGTAGTTGGGGAATAAGAAACCAGCAGATCGGAAACACAAAGCACTCACTTCTGCCCTTTGGTTTGAGGTACCAGCTTTGGAGGGCTTCAAACAATTATCACATGCTTCTACTTTTGCTGCTACAAAATCAGTTGCTAGCAAAACATCACAAACATAAACCATATGCAGCAGTTTGCTGCAGTGATTTGAGAAAACTCAGTCTAAACCAGAAATATACATTCTTATGTGTATACATTGGCAATTTCTTGCTCTTTCTCCCTCTTGTCTGGTATTTCCTGGTTGCTGGTATTTGGGATCACAACCTGTGGACTTTGCCAACTGTTGGGGTTTTTTGTGTTTAACTCACTGGGGTCTGACCTGTAGATCCCATACTTTTGCCTTTGTGACTAAATGCAAAGCAAAGCTCGGTCATGAAAAGCTGAGAAAACGAACAGCTTGAGGTTATTTATATCAGATTTCACAAATTTCTAGGCAACTTCAGATGTTGGGAGATTTTTCTGCTTTTTTTAGCCTTAAGTCTGAATGTGTTTGGGTTTTTAGCTGGGTTTCCAAGGAAATATTTGTGCTGGGGTGGTGGTGAGGGACTGAGTATCTCGTATATATTGCTCTGTTCACAATCCATTTGATGAAGTTTAGGGAGGGCCTGTTTTCATGCCATTTGTTCAGCATTTGAGCCATGTGCTCCCTGCCACCTGCGCTCTTGTGTGAGACATTACTTTTCCCCAGACCACACATCACCCAACTCCAATCAATTTATGCTTGTCTGTGGCAGAAGACAAGCAGGAACTCCAATTGCTTTCAGCTCCTTACATGCTGCAAGTCACAAAATGATAGATTAATTTTTCCAACCTTCTGGTTCTTGATTTACTCACTGTATGAGAGACTCCTGGTTGTTCCTTTAGGATGGCAGAAACCTTTGAATGCTGAGCTCACCTTTTAGATGCTATCATGTCTTTGTAATCATGATGTAGCTGCTGCTTCATCCTGTAGGTCCAAAATCTCTCAGTCCCTAAGTCTCCTACCAGGTGTGAATAAGTCAGTCTGGTGGGTGGTTTTGGGGACCCCAACTTCATAAGGAAAGGATTCCCCCTGTCTTCTTCCTAGCAGGTCATGGATTTTGGAGGACTGAACCATGACTGTTTGGGAAGTTCAAATACTCTCTCGTACACAATGTTTTCACCTGCTGTCCCTCCAGTCTCAAGGATTTTAACCTACTCTTCACTATTAATTGGCCTGAATGAAACGCTTGAAATTATTTCGCTACTGTCTCACAAAAAACCCATGAGATGCCAGAATTGCACTTTTCATGGGCACAGAAAGTCAGTTCACCGCAGATCCTGGCTATGAATGCACAGAGTGGAGCTAACCCTCATGGCTAGTCCTGGCCCAGTGCATGTTCATGTGGGTTCTGCACCCTCCTGACATCCTGGGGACTTGATGTATGGCAAACGACATAACCTGTGCATACTTATTTTTCCTTCTGGGAACTAGTAACTAATGACACTGACGTAGTTAATAATTTGCAGATTGTCTACTCCTTTTTTTTTAATCTAAACATCTCCCAGGTACAATGTTTTCTGAGTTACATAGAAGTTAGACCAGCTCCCTGGCTACCTGCAGCATTTTGCAATGTTAGCATCGCTAAATGTTTTTTCTGCAGTACAATATCACATGCAGTAACACAGCTTAAACAAAACAAGATCCATCTGGTTTAATGTTTTATCACTCATCATGGCTTCGGATCTTTGCTCTGGAAAAACAGCTGCAGTTCTGGAAATGGATAGTTAGGTTATTTCTGTCCTGCTAACTGGAAGAGGGCTGGAGTTACAAGGCACTTGCAGCTTAAGCCAGCCTCCCTCTTAAGCAGAAGGTCCTACCAAGTTGCAACCCATTAATTTGTGTTTCTATCACATGAAACATATGTGCTTCATGTCCTGGGGATCGTCAGAGAGGGCTCCTCCAAGCAGGTCAAAACAGAGCCAGCAAGAGAGCTGAAATAATTCCATGTGGGCAACAAAGGTCAAGGCCTGAGCTTCTGCCTTTTAATTTGATCTATCATTGTCAATAGGGAGTAATAAATTAGATAATAATGTGGTAGACCAAGACATTTTAATTTGTTCAATGTTTCCTGAAAGCAGCTGTTGATTTTACCATCTCTTGTCACCTGTAAATGTATTGTCGAAATTCTGCTTATGTGAATCTGCATTTTCTCTCTAACAGTCCTATTATACCACTATGAACAAGATGAGCTAATTTTATTTGAACCTCATTAACCTTATTATAAATGTAAAAAGAAATAGTGTAAATTAGCATTAAATGTGTTGGATGCTGCCTGTGTATTAGTAGCATTTTATTCTATTTTTGCTTTGTCATCTGGATATTTTTCCTGTTTGCAATTTGGCTTAAAATTACATTTAAATTTTTTTTTTCTCTTTCAAAAATACGAGCCAAATAGATATGCTCCCATGATTTATTTGAAAATGTCTAAACACATTTCCTCAGGTTTGCTCTTGGTCTCTGGTATGTGCCATCTGTACACTTGCAGTATTCTGCTGATGTGGAGACTGTGAAACAAAGCAGCTCACATAAAAAAAGATAATTGAGAACACTATTGGCCCAGCTGTGCTCTGAGACTTGCTGAATGGGAAAGATTCCCCCCAAATACCTAAATTGCTGGTTACAATTCATTCAGTTTTATTAATCTTTGTTAATATTGTACTGGTAAGAAAGAGCTTAGCTTCTCACTTTGAAATCAGTGGACATTTTCCTGCTGCCATCAGTAAAATTAGTATTATAAATGGTTTTATACAAGACTGTTTCTTTTTAAGCCTTTCTTAGGAGGAGGCTATATTAGGGTATGCTGGTATTTATCACTTTGCAGTATAAAGTGCTCTAAAACATAGCAACAATACAAGTAATTTTTCTTCTATGTAAGATCCATTAGTTGTATCTATTTAAAATATAGCATACATAGTCTACATGTAACTGAGAATAATATAGCTCTGGGAATAATATTTGCTTGTTGGTGACATCCCTTCTCTTTGTATCCCTTTTGAGATCTGTCACAAAGGAAGATTATAACTCGTTCTGGCATTTCTGTGCCTGAGTTAAAAAAATGATACCAAATGGCATTGACAGTATCAATACCTAATAAATAGGTGATGGAAGTGCTGTCTTTGCTCACCAAGTGCCCAGAAGTACCCATCTCTTGTCAGCATCCCAGCCAGGAACAGGAACAAGGGCTCATACTTGCTCCATTCAGACTAGAGACCATAATCTAGTGAGGGGGAAGGGCTGTGGTACACTTGACTTTCACATAGCCTTGTCAAATGTGCTTGTGCAATGTGTGTAAAATATGACTCAAGCAGAAATTCTGCCTTAGTGGTAGGGAGGCTATTTTTGTTTTGATGTTTGTTGGGTTTGTCCAGGTATCGATGACACTGACGAAACTGAAAGGTGGACAACAGAGGAGGCTCCAGTCAGCATTTGCTGTCCTCTGCTTGCAAGCCAAACGCCTGGGAGCACAGATGGCCTTTATGACCATTATGGGCTGGAGACACATTCAATGAAAAGTAATTTAAGTGCTTACAGAAAAAAAAAAAGAAGAAAAAGTATATGAATGTGGGTTTGCTCCCAACACGAGACAGTCTGAATCAACAATGGGAATGGGCCAGTTACCAAAGAGTCTGCTGGAGCAAGTTCCTACTGCCCGGGCAGGATCTCCTCTCCCTCTTGGCCATTAGAGGGAGGAAAAAATAACAGACTATAAGAGCCACTAAAATAAGGACCAACACCAAGAATGTACCATGGGTTTAATACCAGCTCCTGCTTCTGAAGTAATTATAGCTGATGTTGCCCAATGGCTACCGATGAACTGTCTTTCATCATGGTGTTTTGTTTGGAGTCAGTAGTTTGGGTTGAACATCAAGACCAACACATGCCAGTCAGCTTCTCACGGAGAGTAAAATAGGATGGAAGGTGACAGTGAGCATGGTGCTGCTTCAAGGCGTCAAAACAGGCAGATGAGTTTGGACTAGACCAAAGCCCGTCCTACGGGTTTGTTTCGCATTATATAACCCTTACCCAAAAGTTCACCACAGCACTAATTTTGAAGTGAGAAAAGGCCAGGCTAAATGAAATACTGGTATTTCTCATATTATCAACTCCTGCATACTCGGAAATGTGGTACTTGCTAAAAAAGTATCGGTAAACTCAGAAGTTTTTCTTTGAATTTCTTGATGTGACCTAGATTTAGGTGGTGCAAATAACCCTTGCAATACCATGTTCACCTAACCCGTTCCTATTTATATGCAACGGAGGTGACATATAATCATCACCATGACTCCCCCATACTTGTGTTTGTTGGGCAATTATTTTTTATGAAGAGAAAGGTTATCTCAGTACTTGCCTCTGAAGACTCAAGTTCTGTTTCTCTCCTAAATTTCAGTGCCAAATGTCTTGATGTTTCTTCTGCTGGTGAAGTGAGCTGTTTGTTAGATGCATGGCTTGTTGCTCTAAAGCCACTGGTGTGATGGATGTGATCATGTGTAGCTTTCCACACGGAGGACCCTGCATTTTAGTTCCAGCAGTGCTTCCCTGGTTAATCACCACAAACTTTTCTCTCTAACATTATTCCAATTGCTGTTCATCTGTTTGGATGTTGCAACAAACAGTGCTTTCAGTTATTTCCAGAACCTTATTTAATGCAGTGAAAAGTTTGGATAAGTAATAGGAGACCCCATGGAGATCTCTACAAACAAGTAGTTAGCACTTAGGATATAGTCTAAACCGAAGGTTTTGATGCCTTTGCTAGATCTGTGACTAATCAAAGCATTTAAGAGGAAAACTGCTTCCAGAAAGCCTGCCAGACCATTTCTGTGCAGAAGGACCTACCATCACCATCCGTCTTTGCTTTTAAGGCTGCACTTTTTTCTGATTTGCACATGGTCATAACTGCATCATCAGAGCAACTCCTGCCTAATCCAGGTACAGTTGGAGACAGAAAGTGCACTGGTGCTCTCTGCTCCAGAGGAAATAGGCCAACTGCTGTACTAAGATAACATTGAAGTCATGAATAAGTCCAGACTCTTTGTAAAACAGTGTATTTGCTCAATGTTCAGAGGTGCTCAGACATTCAGCCATGAAGTAAAATCAGAAAAGCAAGGAGCATTTTCCTCCATAACTGCATACTGTTTGTGTGAGAAGGAAAAAGCCCCACAGCTGTGCTCTCCTCATGTCTTTCTGTGTTTTCCTGAAGTTGTTCTTGTGTCAGCAGTGTCAGCCACTCACTGTGCCTGTGCTTCCCAACCACTGGGCATCCTAGCCATGTCTTCAGTGGTGGTCTTAAACTGTGGACTTCAGGTGACCATCCTTTGCAGTGATTTCCAGAAGAGCCCCTAGGCCTTTTTTGTCACTGGGGCTGGGCAGCAAAGTATTTCTGAGGACCCAAATCTAGGACATAAAAGAATTTATTTTTGTCCTGACCTTTCTAAATTAGGCAATACTCTTAACTTTTCAGGGGACAGAATAAAAGGAGCAATGATCCAAACTGACATTTCATGAGATGATTTCCAAATTTTACAATGCTAAGTTGAGCAGAATGGGTGTAGGCTACCTGTAAAACTAGGTCACATCTTGAAGCTGTAACTTAAACTAGGTCATACTTTCTGACTAGTGAAGAGGGGGAGTATGAGTTTCAAAAGCTTGTAAATTATCATTTCCTGGAAAAGACCCAACATGATTAGGTGCTATCCAAAAAATCAACCAAGCCAGCTTGACACGTAAGAGGAAGTTCATAAAACATCACTTTATCTTCCTCCGCTTCATGAAAATGGAAATGCATTTCCCTTTCAAAATAATTGGTGGTGCAAACATTGATGCTGCCCACGATTTAAGCTGCTACTGAGTCATTTAAAGTTTTGTGTGCAGGAACATCTGACAGAGGCTTTTCGGGATCCATTCCTGTAAGTTACATAAGTCAGGGGGAGGTTTGCTCTGCCAAGATTGAAAATCACTTTGTGTTTGCAGGGGTCAGAGAAGAAATTTAGATCTTCACTTTCTAAATTAATCAGCAAATCATTTTAACATTAATTATCCTCACAATACCATGCAATGTAGGTAGCTCTTGGAAAATATATATCAAAACCTAGATTATTCGATAGGTTCTTTAGATTTACTAATGGGAAAATCAACCTCAGATGCCCACCACGTCTGTGGAATCGATTGACCAAAACTAACTCTTCTGACAATTTGACATCTTTGTGCTGATTCCTGTAAGCATTGATATCTGTGCAAGAAAGGGTTGGTACCTGTAGGTTCTTCTTAACATTACCATTGTGCCCTAACTTGGTGTCATAGAAAACAGTAACTGGGACATTGCTTAAGATCATAAATAATTAACCTGGCCTAAAGTATCTGAATATAGAATAGCAACAGACATGAATGATCTGGCTGATTTTTGAAGCTGACTCAGGGGTATAGATACTAATTTTGCTGAGAGCTGAGCACTGAAATTCCTTTACTGGCTCAGAAAAACCCAGGCTAAGCTATTCTCCTCTGAGTCTTCCTGTCCACTGTGTGGAAAGAGAAGTGTCCAGACTCATGTCTGTAAGGGAGAATAAGCGATGCTGCGATGACTGTTGGGAAGAGAGAAAACCGAGCCACATTTTCCCAAAGTAGTACCTTCCCTCCGGCCCCAGGCTGGTATGGGGAGACCCCTCTTGACACTAAATCTTCTCTGACTTACATGACAACACATATTTTGCCTCTTCTTTGGGCCCTGGGGAAATCCTGTGGGCAGGAGGCTCGAGAAGGCACAGCAGGGACTTTTACCACCTTCGTTTTCTCTCCCTATGCTGACAGATAGCTTGCTCACATCCTGTTCCTTGCAGCGTCTCTGTCGCTCTGTCACTTCACCTCTGCTCAGCTCAGGTTCTCTTCTCCTCCATACCTCGTCCCTCTCCCTCACTCCCGTCACTCCTTCTTAGCTTGCCCGTCCCACAGCAACTGCTTTCCCCCTCTGCAGAAGCCCTGCATCCATTTGGCACTGATACAGTCTTTGCCCCGATAACTTGTTTTTCATCTGCTGTGAGTCCTAGCTGACCCCACCAATGCCCATTTTGGGTGCAGGTGTTAAAGACAGGGACTGCTTCTTTGTGTCTGTGCAGTCCCTAGTTTGGTGGGGTCCTTGATTAATCTTTCCACATCACTAATAATTGTGATTAAAGCTGTGTTTTACATGGAGCTGAAGTAACTTTCCCCAGTGGGTCAGCAGATGAGACAAGTGCAGGTTTTTTTGGCTCCTATACCTATGCACTGGAAAGCTTTCCCTCTTTGCAGCACAGACAGGACAGCACACATCCACTCAAGGGAGGTGAGGGGGTACTTGTCCTCCCCTCTTCTGCCCCAGTATTAGCGTGCTGGCTTAGATGACTCAGAAAGAACATGTGTCCTCCCAGGGCCCCTCTATCTCCTCTCGTTAGGGAGATGTTAGCCCCACTCTTCCAGTGACTGTCACTGGGAAGACCCTGCCTCCTTCTAAAAGATGTCCAAAATCTAAATACGTCCCAGACCCAACCAGATCCCTATTTCCTAACAATATCTCCTCCTCACCCTATACCACACAAAGTTTCCCAGATATGATGTGTCATAAAGTGCCCAGATTTAGGGACCTTCTTTTGCGTAGTGTGATGGCAGCTGCTTCATAGCAAGTAAGATACTGAGATATCTGCAGTATCTGATTTGGCCTCTGTTGCAGAACCAAAGGAAGTATCTGCATTAACCAGGACCTGTGCTGCTTATTGTACTCTGAGCCAGCATCCACAGTGCTAGAACTTCACCAGCCACTGGCAGACTGGAGCTGTGTAACACAGCGAGGCAGCTGCACTACCTAGAATTTCCTCTTCACTTGAAATACAAAATAAAAATCTGAAGCAGGAAACGGATATCTGGTGAAATTTCAAATGATGTTGTTATCTGGCATGACCTCAGCCCATGCTAGAATTCACCACCTGCCTTCCAGTCCTTGAAATCAGCTCAATTGTAATGAGCTGTTACTCATTTGAATTCTCCTAGTGAAGGTGCAGACACACACACTCTGCTCTATTATCTGTGGGTTATTTCTCCAAAATGACACTTGCAGCTTTCATCCAGGAGCTGAAATTCACAGGTGTCAGGGTAAATTAGGCAATAGGGTTATGATGAAATACACATATATATATGTATGTCCTTACATATTTTCTAGATACACAGTCACAAATGAAAACTTTCACTTCTGAACTGACTGCATTTTGTTTCCCTGCAACCACAGCAGCATGAATGGGTCCAAAGAAGTTCTGCTTTCTGATCAAACACATCCCTTAATAAAAGCTTAAACATTATCAATGTTAGAGAAACACTGCCATTAACTGACTAGATAAAATGGGCACAGTGGTCCTTGGCCTTTCAAGTGCCAGTCATGTGAGGATTAGGTTTCTAAGACATTTTTTAAATCCCATGTAAAGGCATGAACAAGACCAGAAGATGGAAGAAGAGTTGTGGTATCTAAAGAGGTAAATAGGCCTTGGGCTGTCCCTCCAAAAGGAGGTGAATTTAAACAAAAATCAGAGTAAAGAGCATTATGTGATGCCAACTTGGTGCTGAAGCTACATCAGTTTCAGCCATCTAGGTTAAGTCTGTATCCGGGCTCTTTAGACAGTCAGTGGAGACAGAAGGTGTCCTAGATGGGGCAACATTTGCTATAAAAGAGGAGGTAGAAGAGGTGGGAGGATACTTCTTGTGAAGGCGTTCATCTCACTGGCTCACGGAGGCTCCATATACCTAACTTTTAGACACTTTGGGGAGACTTCTCTACCCCACCAGAGCTATCTAGGTGGACTTGTTTGTTTCCAGTGAGTACAGCTTTCGATATCAGTGGGAAACCCAAATTTCTGGGACCACCCCTTAGAAGCCTTCCAGCACAGCCAAATGTTTCTCTGAGCAGGAGGACAAGTTGCTGAAGATAGAGGAAAATGGGCTACTGCTGAGCTTTCCAGAATGTGAGAGACTGGAGGGAAAGATCACCTCTGCCAGTGGCAAAAGGGGTAAGGAGGGCTCAGAAGATGTTGTAAGTTCCTCTCCCAGTTGTGCAATAGCAAGGTCCTGGTCTGCACCAACGGGTATGGCTGTGCTGCTAAAAAGAAGAGGAGTAGGAAGCAAGCTGGAGCACAGGCTCCCTTGTGTTGCGTACTGTGTAGCTGTGGCTATGCTGTTTGCTGCTGCAGGTACCACCTCTCATCAAACAGGACATGGGGCTCAGCTCTCTGCAGGATGGCTGGGATCCCACCTGAGGGCTTGGCCTCAGGCTTGCCAAGTAGAAGTGAAAATTGCAAAATGGATGTCAAGAACCAAAGCAACCTCAGGGGAATGTTTCTGGCTGCTCACCTGAAGGCTCTTGGTAGTGGGTGCGAGATGAAATCAGCTGGTGGTTTCCACAGGGCTTGGGTGTAGGAGGAGAAAAGCAGCTTCAGCAGCCACAGCATCTGCTGCCCACCTTCCCCCTCTGCCCTGATGGTTGGAGATGTGCTGAGCAGAAGCCAGTGAGGCAGAGGGCTGAGAAACTCAGCCTTCCTGCTGGACACTGCTGAATGAAGGAGATGAGAAGACAGTAAACCAAAGAGGATGAATGTGGACTTTAGCTTTCCCCTTGGTGGGCTTTGGTTGATTTGACTTTTTGCCACCATAAAACACAGCTGAAAGAACTTTCCAAGTTCAGCAGCTGGGCTGCTGTCTGCTCAATTTTCTTGACAGAAAATCGAACCATTTTTGAACAAAATTGAAAATTTTCTCATGGATAATTGCCTTTTTGTGAGGGAAGTGTTATTTTCACACTAAAATAATTCCAGCTATTTCTGTGTTATTGGTGCAAGGCTGACATAATAAACTTTGAAGCAATCTCTCAAGGATGTGGAAGTCCAGAAAGTCTGTCCAAGCTGTTTTGCTCCTCTTTGCCTTTCACACCAGTTTCAGCCATACTCTTTGTCTTTGTGTCATGCTCTGGCAACGTCTTTATATTCTTTCCTGATAGTCTGTGTCTGCTCCCCTCTTCCCTAACATACTCTTCTGGCATTTCAGTTCTCTTGGCACTTCCCTATTCAACCAGGCTGGCTTCCTGCTGTACCAATGCTGTGAGCTCTTTCTTGCACACTGGACTGGTATATTCTTGTGCAATGAGGAGGTCGCTCAGCCAGCTCTCCCAGGATTTTTGAAAAGCCTTCCATGGATCCTGCTTACTACTGCCCTGAAAAGATGGATTCCACACTCCTGAAATTTGTAACAATTTTTGCACTAGTTGCCTTCCTCAGTTCCCTCAGGAGCTGAGGCTCTACCATCTCATGGTTCCAACAGCCAAGGCTGCTAAAATCCTTGATTGGTCATAGAATCCCAAAATAGTTACGGTTGGAAAGGACCTTAAGATCATCTAGTTCCAATCCCCTTGCCATGGGCAGGGCCACCACAGAGTAGACCATGTCACCCATGACTCCACCCAACCTGGCCTTGAACACTGCCAGGGATGGAGCACTTACCACTTCTTTGGGCAACCTGTTCCAGTGCCTCACCACCCTCACTGTAAAGAGCTTCTTCCTAAACTTCTACTGTTTAAGTTTGACCTGTGGTCTTTCATTATCTGTGAGCAGCTGAATTGGCCAAGCCCCTCCTAAGTTGTCCTGTCCAGTACCTTTGTAAAAAAGTGCCCTCAGCATGTCCCAGAAATCTCCTGGCTTGCCTGAGCCCCACGTGCTGCTCTTTCAGCAGATGCTGGAGTGTGTAAACCCCCACCTTGAGAACCAAGGCCGGTTGTTTAAAGAAGACATCACCTACTCTCTCTTCTTGACTAGGCAATCTGTAGCAGGTGCCTATTGTGGCATCTTTCTTGCTGATATTGTGCTTTCAGCAGAAGAATAATACAGATAAGAACAACCTGAAAATGTATCCAAGCCATACAGTGTCAAACAATGTCTTCTTGTCACCAGGAAGTAACTGGATCTAGTGTTTGTTATTGAGGACCAATGTGAATAAAACTGTGCACACAGGAACAACGCATGCAAGACAGTGAAGAGCTGCATATGAAAAAGATAATGATTTATTCTTGAGTGTACACTTCAGTTCTAATGAGATTTTGATTCCACCGGATACGACCTCAAGCCAGGTTGGCAAACACACAAAACCTGAATTTAATCAAGCCTTTCACTGTTTGCAAAGCAGCAAATGATATGCTTGGTAAGCAGAGTAGGCATATCTGTATGCTGATCTCTCTGCAATCTGCAATGTGTGCCATGCACAACTGAGCTGTGGCTACTGCTGCCAAACTCCTCCGAGTAAATGAACAGAGCATATCAATTTACAGAAATAAAGAGACCACATCAGACTTCAAAATCCTCTGCATTCTTGGGAAAATATTAACAAGTTCAGTCTCTGGGGATGGTAAGAAGAAAAATGCAGAGCAGAACAGTGTTAGCTGGAGAAAGGTAAGCCGAAGAGAAAAGCATCACCCAGAACTCAGCTCAGGTGAAGAATTGCAGTGGGAATCTGGAGATGTCAAAATTCAATGGGTTAGTTTTGGACCCCTGTCCAGGTTATGGTCTAATTCTCCTTACCCCAAATTCCAGTTTCTGTGTAGGCCTTCCCAAGAGAGATGTTAAGGAATAGCACCTTTATCTGGAAATGTAACAGTAAAACTGCCTTTCCTCCACAAGGCTGTGCAGCAGGAAGAAAGGAGAGAGAGCACAGAGGCAGGAGATGAATAAGAACATGTCTGTCAAAGAAACCTGCATGTTGTGCAGCCTCAGGGACAGCCAGCTATCACTGATTCCTGAAGATTTAGGAGCCTAAACATCTTTAAAAATCTGTGCCATAGAAGGAGTTATTTTGTTTCCCCCTGCATCTTGAGCTCAGGCTTTGTCTGCCTGTCTGCATTTCTGCAGCTCCTAACTACAACATTTACTGTTTCAAGTGTCAAGGATTCTACCTCTGAATATTCTTCCTTATTCTCCAGTTACTCTGGTGGAGCCAGGTTCAGGACTCCAGTGCATTCCAATGCCTGCAGGACACTGTGGGATTTAGTGCTGTGTCCCCAGGGAGTGAGGCCACGGAAAGACCTTCTGGTCTTCATAGCGTACTCGATTCATGCAGAATCACTGACTATTAAGCCTTTGAGAGGTTATGTTATTCAGTTCTAAACACAACCTTGATCAAAGATGTATACGCTACCTAAGTCAGGTAAAAATTATTATTTTGCATTTACCTCGGAGCAGATTGACCAGTGTTACCTCTCCTTACACTGTCTTTTCTTGGCCAGAGTTCTTCCGGATGTTTCAGGAACAGCTTCATCCCATGTTATGGTCCAGGGAGTTGATCACTTGCTTACAACCAGCTGTGATCCTGTCTGCCGTAATGGTGGTGACTGCTGTAATGCACATATGACTGGTGAAAGCAACACTTTTCTTGCATCCTGTAATTAGCTCTTAGCCTTGTATAACATTTCTATGGGTACCTTTTCAGTAAAGTGTGGCTGAACATCCAGTCTCCTTTCAAGGTAGGATTAGATTCTCAGAGCAGTTTGTAGAACCTAGCTCTTATTTAAAACAAGCACTGGATATATAAATACACCTGAAAACCTGTGTTTGCCTTTGGTATTATTTGTATAGGGTGTTCCTAACTAGTGGAATTTGTTGTGGCATTCAGAAAGTGTTAAGGCAGTGCCTGGGGCACAGGGATGGTGGAATTTATGGTTTGAGAGACTTGTTTTGATGGGTCTGGAGCTCATTCGAGGCCCACATTCTGCTCATGGCTGCAATGTGTCATAATAGTCAAGCCCAACAGTGGTGGAAGTGTGGGTCACAGTGGGAAAGCCTGTATCAGTCAGGGGGACAGTTACCTATACAGCTTCAGTTGGTAAACCTATCCCAGAAGTTAACTCTGATTTGCGTGTCATACATTTGGACTTCATGACGGTAAAACATGAAGCTGCTCCCTCATACATGTTCCCCCATACAGAAATGAAAACAGTGGTTTTCCACCATATTCTCATAGTCCTTGTGTTTCATAACACAAAAATTCTCAAGAGATACTAAATCATCTGTGTGTTTCTGGAGAGGACTTATATCAGTCAGGGAGATGCCACAGGCTGCCTCAGAATCAGGCATTGCTCTGCACCCCACACTGCAGAAGCCTGGGATGCTACAGCAGAAAAGTGGTCAGCTGCAGAGACCTTCAGACTTTGGGTCCCTATCACTACCTCTCAAGAGACAATAAAGCTAATACCCTAATCACCTGCCACACAGGCAAGTGAGTATGTGCATTCCTGTATAACATTCATACTTTATATATATCTGGAATTTAAAAAATGTGGAGTTTAAGCGGTGCCCAAAAGATGGCACTGTTTATTTGTGCTTTTTTCATTCTTAATTGCATACCCTCTTCTTGGCTGGCATATCATTGACAGAATTAAGGCAGGGCTTACACAGGCTGTAGAGAAAAGCAGTGCAAATGAAACTGTTGCTGCAGCATGGCCTTTCCTGTAACCTTTAATATGAGATATTTTAATGGAAACGGGCATATTGATGCTGCTTAATACTATAACTACAAAGCAGTTCCCCTTTTATTTCTATCTAGTATTTTCATCGTAGATGTTTCAATCTCACACATTTCATTTAATGCCTGGTGATTGAAGAATGTGCTTCAATTATTCAAAAGGAGAAAGAATTATTGACAAGAGATGGATCAGAACCAGAGTTCTGCCTTGAGAGTCCCTGAAAGGTAGCAAAACCACCTTGCCTATGCAGTAACCATTATCTGTATGTGCTGAAAAAACCCAACAAACACCAAATAGCATGACAGCCAAATTACAATGAATCAGTTGCCCACATTTCTGTTTGAGTAGCCAAATCCAAGGTCCTACCTTAACAGCTTGCTGCAGCTATAGAGCAAGAAATGTGGAAATACTGTTTACTTTGCAGCAATGAAATTAATGAAAGGTTTGCTGATAACCACAGCAAATGACAACATTAACACCCATATCAGCTGTCAGGTTCCTCAGGCCTTTTCCAGGCTTTTTAAACTAGAAGGTGTGCAAAACAAGTAATAATAATAGTAATAGTAATAATAATAATAATAACAACAACAACAGTGTCAGTGACTTATTTTATTAAATCAAAGCTCTTCACAATCTCAACATAAGAATAACTTCACTTAGCACTGACATCCAGCTCTTTCTACGTAACAAACTTCAGGTATCAGAATACCTGACAGATGGCTATGGCGGCTTTTGATTCCACATTTTCCCCATTCAGTTCTACATTAGGTTCCTTGTGGCCACCATATGGAACCAGAGGGTACCAAGCAGTGAGGGCCTAATGGGAAGACAATCTCCTGTTGCCTCTACCCCTTGCCAGAGCCTTGCTTCTGGGTCCATCCTTGGCATGATGAAGCTTGAGGAGGTCCTTCCCTAGGAAAAGTCCTATCCACCAGGCAAGGGTGTGGAGACAACCACACTGCTGAAAAGTCTTTAACATAAGAACACTCAAGTCTTAGGCTTTTAAGTTCTCATGCCCAGTGAACTGTGAACTCTCTTTTGCAGCTTGTAGCTCAATGAGTCCCAAATTGCCAAACTCTGGGTCCTAGATCCCAAGCCAGGAACTGGGACATACAAGTCCTCTGCTTCAGGCTTTAGTTCCTAGGACACTTGTATTGTATGGATTTGGCTTTGAAAACTTCTGGTTTGGTTAGGTTTCGTTTGGTTTTGTTCCTTTTAGCCATGTCTTTCTAACCAGATATTAACTACGCTGTCCCACATCGCTTATACCCATTGTGGGGGTGCCTGGCTTTTGTAAAGGACAGTTGTGGTCATGTTTATTTGTACTTTCAGTTAAATACATAGATGATGCCTAAAGAGATGAAGTGTGGGTTACATCAGGATGTTCAGTTATTAACTGCCTACAATCATGGGTGCCAGAATTTGTGCTCAGAGTGCTGACAGTTGTTCTTGAAAATTTAGTTCTGCATGGAATTCAAGTAAAAAAATGACCTATTAGTTCTTCTTTAGCTAATTTATTATTGCCTAGGTGCTCATTTACTGCTCAGGAAAAACATGATCCTTTTTGTGATGTGATGGAGGTGGGTATTTTTTGTTTCAGTAAGAGTTTCAAGATTCAGATGAATATCTGGAACTGAAACTTTTTGCTCCATAAATCTCAATTGCAGTAGTGAGGCACCAGAAATCAAAATTTAGCTGGGTATTTTGATGATGCTGCAAGATGCAGATATAGCTTGCTGTTCAGCTATATTGGCTCTGCAGCACCGAAAGCAGTTAGCATTTGATTGTGTCAGTAAACTGAGCTGATAGATCTTGGAAGATACATATGGGCAAATTTTCAAAATGGTACACAGAGCTGGAGCCACAAGATTCAGTACTAATGGGAAGTATATGACAGCAATGAAAACCTCAGCCACAGAGCGCAGTGGCATTTTAAAATCACCCAAATCACCACTATTGAAGAAGGTGTTTTTCTTGCGATGATTCTTTTAAGGGTTAGTGTAGCTGGGTTGCTGTGAGCTGGTTGCGTACAGAGCAGAATGTACAAATGTGATGAGTGTTTAAGTCCTCCTTCCTGGTGGCAGCCTTCAGACCTGGGAGCTCAGTATGGGGAAAACCTCTGGAGGTGGCTGATTCTGTAGCTATGTACATGCATGGGCAGACTGGCTCACTGGTTGTGGGTAGCAGCAGGGGAAAACCAAGAAGGGATGTTGGCCTCAGGGAATGCAAGCCCCAGGATCTGTCACCTGCCTGCTCCCACCCCTGCAGCAGGGCTTCCCCAGCTCTCCCAGCTGCTGCCTTCTCCTCTCTGAGAATCCTCTCTTGTCATGCCAGGGCCTGGAGCTGGAAGCAGGGTTGAAGCAGCAGCAGGGGGGTGTGTGTGTGTGTGCGTGTCTTTGACCTTGCTGTTTCGTGACAAGTGCCTCAATTCCCATTTAAACACCCCCAACAGAGGAGCTCTCTTGCTTGACAGGCAAAATTATATTTAAACACAGATTCTCAGCTGGTCTCTTTTCCGTGCTCAACTGACAAAAGCATAGAGTGCAAATAGCTTGATATACATTAACTGAGTCTAAGCTAAAATCATTTTGAAGGCATCAACAAGCCTGAGAGAAGTGTTGGCTTGCTCTCGGGGAGGTTTGGTACATAGGCTGCACCCAGGAGCATGGCCAGCATGGCTCATGAATTGAGGCAAGACTGGCATGTGGTTTGCCACATGTAGTCAATTTTTAGTGGGTACTGCCTTCTTTTACAGTATGTGCTTCAGTGACTCACCTTGTAAATGAGCTGTGCTTATAAACTGCTTTCCAATGAAACCCATCTTTTATTTATGTTACCGCGGATAGGGGCATATAAGGTGTCCTCTGTTAAATCTATGTTTCACTTGCAGACAAATGTTTTCTGCTTCTTTCTTTTTAGGCTATCTTTCTCTGCTGATATCAGACACTAAAAGGATTATTTCATGCCATATCTACCTCCTCCAAGTAAACAGCAGCACTCACAGGGCTGCTCAGCTCAAGCCAGAAAGAATAACCATTCATTCCTGCAAGCATGACCTCTCAGCAAAGGGTGTAAGACCTGTGTCAAGACCTCCACCAGAGTCCTAGAGGTTGTCTGGCAGTAAGAAGTTACAAAACTCCCTCATCTGACCCCATCCCTGTTGAGGAAATTAATGTCATGAAAACGCATCCAATTTCCACACACCAGAGCATCAGACGTCGGAAAATTGCTGCTAAATCTGGGCTACAAAGAAAAAGGGTAATTAAAAAAAAAAAAAAAAGGAAAAAAGGGGCACTGTTTATAATCGTTCTCCTTTCCTATAGTTTTAGGTTCCCATTTAAGCTACTTTCTTTACCTTAATTACTTGGCTACCTGTAATATGACAGATATCATAGATGCACGAGAGGGCTAGCAAGCTCTTATTATGAGGCTCACTTTTTGCCAAAGAAAAGCAACTCACTACAGTATATTTTGTTAAGTTTTATTCAGTAGTTGAGGCTTAAATGTCTAAAGCCAGGAAGCTTTTACCATTTCCTTTTGAGATATTAGACCACAATAGAATAGAAGCCAGTGCCAGGAAAATTTTCTCTGAATATTTGTAAGATTGGTGTTTTGTGTCTTCACTGCATCTACTATTTACCCTGCATTTACTATTAGCAGGCAGTCCCAGCTCTGATCTGTATGTGTCAGCTCCTAAACTGGAGAGCAATCTCCATCTCCAGTTATGTGTTCCTGTTGTATCATCCCTTGGCTGAGCAGTTAACAAATTACTCCAGGAAGGAAAACGGACTATTGTCCTGGAAGCATGGAGACACAGAGAAAACTGACAGCAGTAAGCAGAATGGTGGTGATGCTGCTGGCTCAGTTTATAATAATTGATGCTGGTCCTCTTAGGTGATGTAGTCTCTGATTTGTGAAAGCTTTGGGGAATACTCACTCTAGTGGCATAAAAAGTAAGAACCCCACTGTGGGCCTGCATAAAACCTTATCTTCAACATCTGCTGAGTGAGCTCTAATTTGTTGGTTTGTTTACTGGTTTTCTTTAAATGATGCTTTGGATAGTCTTCATGGGATGCAGCTGTGTCTGTCATCGCAAAGTTGTGGGCAGGAGCAGGCAGTCCATTTCTGTAAAACCAGAACAGAAATGAGCCTAATAACCACAAAATACCTCCTGACGCAAATAGCTCACAGAAGTTTCCATTCCAGAATAATATTTTGAAGTAACTGGGGATCATTTCCTATAATGTTCATCACCTTTTCTGGTGCTCAGAATGACTCAGAACCAGCTGCAAGGCTTCTGTAGTCCTGGAAACTCTTGAAAATGTATGCTTTGCACCAGCAGCCACTGCACAGTCATAAAACGACTTGTACCCTCTCAGCATCTCTTTCTGTGATCCAGCATTTATGGCTCAGAAGACATTTGTTCCTAAAGACTCAACATTTGTCAATCCAAGAGGTGTAGGACTTCTGTTTACACGTTTTTAATGTCATTTCTAACACTCGTGCTCAGATACAAAAAAAACACTTAGACACTTCAGATGCTATGTAGGTGGAACTGGGGCACAAGTAATGTGCCTAACCCTGAGTAGAAGTGAATATTCAACTGCTTGCACTTTCATCTGGCCTTGACAGTCTCGCTAGTATCCATTTTCAGAGCTGCTACCTTCTCAGCTGAGTGTGGGATTAGTCTGAACCCCCTGTGGGATCCACAAAGCCTACCTAGGCCTAAATCCCTGGGCAGCGAGGTTTGGTAGGTTTGTTTTTAGCACACCTAGTGCACACTGGGGACTGGTCACAGTATGAAACAGAGAAACCACTGCTACATTTTCATTTATTGGGCTTACAGGATGGTGAGGTATCAAAAATGTTTTCGTTTAAAAGAAAGAGAATGAGACACCTACCTTCTATAAAATAGTTGGTGTCTGGAAGATTGGCTGAGGTGGTAAAACCAAGTTTCTGGCGTTCTCAGCTGAAAAGGGCTTGTGCTTTCTTTTCCCACAATCTAGGGTACTATGGGAAGTTTCTGGTTGGGAGGGAAACAGGAGAAAGATGAAAACTGTATCATTGTACAGCTGAAACTGAAAGATTTGTGAGACAGGAGGGACCCCTTGCAAAATCATCTTGCGATAAGGGCATTCACTGGCAAGTGTTGTTTCTCCTGTTCCCACAATAGTTAATGTATTTTTATCATAACATAAAATTAATGCTCAGGAACTTAGCTGTTCCTTTATCAAGTGAACTCCATAAGCATTAGGCTTCAGAGTGTTTTTCATTCCATGAATCTCCCATTCCTGCCTGGATGGTAGTTGATTTTCAAGAAAGGAGAGAGCAATCCTGTCAGTGTGGTGGTTATGGCCTCTCCCAGTCAGCAGTCAGCGTGAGCGGATGCAATTCCTTGGTCTGTAATACTCTTGGTACACTAAGTGATGCTTCAGGCACATCTTTCATATGCAATGAAGTGCAGCACAGTGGCACAGAGGTGCAGAGGCACAGAGGCTGATGGAGCAGTAGCTGGTCCCAGCACAGTACTGTGCCTGGCTGAGAGGGAGAACTTCTCCACTCAGGTGAAGTCCCTGTGGATGCACAGTGTTAATGCACCAGGTAACAGACCACCTAGCTCTGTAGCAGATCCACACTTCACCATTAATGGCTGTTTTAGGTTTGTATCTTCCATGTATCTACCTAGTAGTCAGCTAGTATTCTCTAGTATCCCCCCTCTAGTATCCCCTCCTCTTTTAACTTTGGTTGATGCACTACTTCAATTTGAGCCTGTTCTTGCTCATTTGTAGATGCCTTACTCATTTGTGGATGCCTTAATTCCTGTGAACTCCAGGGAGAACAAAACAAAAAAGGCCCTTCATTAGTCAATGTTTGCATAATGCCTTGAAAATGTAAAATGCTGCACAAATGATGAAAGCTATTTGTCTCAGAGCTAATTTGCTAACCTTTCCTTTATTGTGGGACCCTTTGGTTTTAGCTGTTCATTTGCTTAATTGCATCTCAAGTTTCCAGTTAAAAATGCCTACATATACAGCAGTTATACCATACCCCAGGAAGAAAACATTACAGATGATGTTACTAACTCACCGGTCACAAAGCTATTTCCACTCATGTTCTGTATCCCTCCCTCTATCTAGCCACTTGACTGTCCTCAGTTCTTCCGACCATGTCCCTTACTTATGGCTGATATATCCATCGAAATTCCAGAGTTACACTGAGCCTAATGATACTTTCTCCTCTCATGTGACTTTTCTACCTACTCATCACATGGCTGCTTGGCACTTTTTATAATTATCTCTGTACCATCCTTGAATATACTTTTGCCTCATTTAAAGTGTGTTGTAAATTATATGAGTTTGATAAATTAAGCAATAATGAGAAAACATTTTCAATATTCTGTAGATTTCCATTAAGTTACAGTTATAGTGACATGATTTGCTCTGCTACAGTTCACACTGAGTTAGCCTTGTTTTCATTAAAAACCTCATTATTTAGAGATTTATAACTCATCCATAGAAATTTGCTCTAAGGAGAAACTTGACTATGTTTTTAGCTCAAAAGAAAACTGCAAAAAAATCATTTGGTTGGTGTTTTGTGATTTTTAAAGAAAATCATACCACCCGTTTCAAGCTTTTTATGTTGCATAACTCAAGATAGCCTCAATTTTAAAAAAGTGTTATTAAGTATAATAATTATAATTTCTGTTATTAAAAATTATACTTAGAAAGTGGAGATAGCACTAAAGGTTGTGGACAAGAATAAAATCAAAATATCTACTTATAAAGGTGTATAACACACCCTCTTGCCTGCATCTGGTAGGTGAATAAGATTAATTGTTCCTAGTGCAATATACTTCCCTATGGGATACTGCAAGAAACATATGTTGGATCAAGCCATGGTGGTATTCACACATGATTTACCAGAATGATTTCTTATAGTTTTTCCTGAAGATTTGGACTGCTGTCTGTACTAACTAGTGCTTTTACCACTGTTCATTCCTTTAGTTGTATTTGGATAACTCAACATAGCAGAGAAGCTTTGAAACAGGAATGGGCGATTGTCACAGAATGATCAGACTAAGAGCTGTGAGCTGTACTACGTGCAGCTTGTAAAACAGAATCAGGCATGGTATGAAAACCAAGACTATAAATACCAGTGCAGAACATGTGTGGTGCCTATATATTCTGGGATTGTGAATGGAATTATCAGTGGTCGATTCTGTATGGTGTTTTATAGAGTCCCTGGTTCATAGGGGTTTATAGACCTCCTTCATGCATGGCCTCAAGGTGCTCTGGATGAACAAGGTCCAGAAATGGAGCCATAGACCCTGCTAGGCTGAAGCAACAATGAAATCATGGTACCATATGTTATCACCCTTATAGAGCAGCACATCGACATTGCAAAATCTTCTGAGTGCTCCCAGGTCTCTTGGGAGAATTTGCTCACATTTGGTGGATCTGGACAGGAGCCAGTTGGGGAAAGTCTAGGCTTTCATTTTGGCCCGTTTCCTATCCTCACCTATTTTGCACCAAAACTAATTTTAGAGTGTTTCATATTAGTTTGTTGTCTGTAGTTTCAGAGCCTGAGATGCTTAATATTATGTATGCAGCAGACTTTGAGGACACGCATTCAGCCAATTTGAGTTCACAAATATGAGTTTTGTGTTCCTACTTGGGTGGGTAAAGTCATTTGTGAATGACAAAATTAGACCACTAATTATAGAGCCTATCTTAAAACTGCCCGAAAATTTGGTACAAAGCACGTATCCCTTAGGCAAAAAACTGGCTGAGCTTTGTCAGCTTGTGAACATGCAACTCGCAGAGCAAAACTGATCCTGCACAACTTAAGACCTTACTGCTTTGTTATATCAAATATAAAATACAGAAGCTGCAGTTTCACCATCTACCATATTTCCAGGTCTGTAAGAACAGAAATAAAAAGACTTAACATTTTGCATACATGCCGTGACTAATCCTGAGGGTAGTGTCTTTATGTTCCTAACAAACTCTTGCCAGCTTTTTGGGTTGGAGTTGCTGGAAAGGAACCTTGTCAGCAGAAATTGAGGAACTAGTTTTCTTAGTGAATGATGGAAACATCTTGTCTCCATCTATGTAGCAGATTAATGCTACACAAGTGGAATGGACTTGGTGATTGTGAGGAAAAGTAATACTTGAGACTAAAATTTCAGTAATGAACCTCTTAGAAAAGGCAGTTGACCAAGAAGTTTGTTCTACCTATATGTGTGATATAAAAGAAACACTGATTGCATTGGGATATAAACTTGATTTCAGTGCAATATAAACAGTAGTAAACCAGCTTTTTCTGAAATCAGGACAAGAAGTAGATTGCTTTCAAGTAGTGCTTGAGATTGATGCTAGGGAAAAGAAACACCCAAATGAAAATTACCGATGCAATAAAAAGAAATTCAGAAACTATTCTCTATCTCAGCCTATTTTCCAGGCAGAGTTAGAAGTCAGGATTCTCAGGACAAATTAACAATAGCTGTTTGTGTGTTTGAGGTTCAGTTTTCAAATGGGTATTTTCTGGCTCTACCCCTGTTTCTTGACTTCAGCCATTGACTGCAGTCAATGCTTTTGCTTTTGCTGACTACCATTGACCTAATGGTAACAAGTCTGCAATATTAAATTCACTTGCAAATACCACTTTTCAGGGATGTAAATTCAGTTTTTTTAAGGTATCTAGGAATATGATTCTCCCTAATCACCTGCATATTTCTGAGGATCTGGACTGGACCTACTTATCTGCACATAGAAATTATTCAGCAGAGATGATGTGGCATCTGAAACAAGGGAGCGATGTCTGCCTGTTTTCAAGAACCATCCTAAGGGGAGAAAAGAAGCTGTAATATCTAAAGTAGGCAAGTATAAGGAAACTGTCTATGTCTCCAGCAGCCCAATTCCTAGGATCAGTATGAAATCACCGAAGTGACAGGGAGGTAATATTGGACATTAAAGCAACACAAAGAAAGCAAAGAAGAAAGAAAACAGTTTAGCTTGTTTCAGTGTTATCTTTTAAGTTTTTCAACACAACTTACATAGCTCTTTCTCAGAACTAGATCTTCACTGTTTCGGTGAACCTGTAGGGACTTGGGCAACTGCGTTAGTAACATATCTGGCCTATGGGCTTTGTAATGGATTGACTCAGTTCTTGATTAGAAGAAAATGAAGAGTGTGTTGTCTTGGGAAGATAGCTTTGGAAATGCAAACCACTGCAAGGCAAATGATGTAATTAAGATGGATGCATAGCTATGCTCTGTTTCTGCAGGCAAAGACAAGAAGGGACCAAAGGATTCCTCCAGACACCCACACTTCTCATGCAAGATAAATCAGCAGAGCATAAGGATATAAGTGAATCCTGGTGAATCCACTGGATAAAACTTCTCCCTCACATGAATTGTTATCCAGTTTCGTGCATAGCTGCCTCTTGTAAGAAGGTGGCCTGATAGCCTAGACAGTCTGTTCCTCTCACAGTCTCACAGTCATAGACAAGAAAGGATTACATTTTTAGAAGCTGCTACAAGTCTTCTTAATGTGTATAAATCCATCTGTGGATACACTGTGTTCACTATACATACCAACAAGAAATAATGTGCGGGAATTTCCACAGTTATGTTCTCAACAGCACGTTTTTAGGGAGAGAAAAGGAGACTATTGCAGAATCTCTGAATCCCCCTGCTATTCCAGATGCTTCAGGCGCATACAAGAGGGCAGCTGTGGTTTTGTTGTCTTCTTTCCCCATGATGGGACCCATATGGATCATAAAAATGGGGACGTGTCTAGCTCTTGGGGTCACAGGGAAGAGTGATGCAGTTGGATGGGCTCCCATCCACTGGGAATTGTGGGTTCCTTCACTGCAACAGCAATGCTGCTCTCTTTGCTCTCTCTGTGCTGGATGGGGCTGGCTTACCCGCCATGCTTGAAAGCTCCATGCAGAAACCAGATCCTGTCTTTAACTATCTTTGCTCTTCTAAACAAAGAAAGTCTTCTCCCAGGCCACCCACTTCTCAAGGCAGCTCTTCCCACATCGATATACAAGAGGGGAAAGACAGTGGAAGGATTGATGCATCTGGGAGTCAGACAATACAGGACTGAAGAAGGGTTGTATTTTTTCCTGTATTAGTCAGGAAATGTATGATCTAAAAAAATAAAATCATTTGTTGATCTGGATCAGGAAGTAGAGGAAAATAAAAAAGCAGGCAGAAGTTGCAGGATTTGATGACAAAGAAGAATGTTATGTGATGGAGCCCTAGTTAAAAATTTGGCAGCAAATTTCTTATTAGATGAGAAATGAGATGCTTCAGATGGAAGGCAAAGCACCTTGTCATATTTATCTGAAGTGTCAAAATTCAGATCGGTGACTGGGTGGCTAAGTCCAGCTGTGCAGTTGATCACAGTTTATTGCAGAGAAAAGATTTTCCTTGTCATGGAAGAACCATTTCAAAGGCAAAATCTTCAAAATGAGGGGATAGACATAGTATTTCCTTGAAGTGTATGCCTTGCAATGTCTGCCATGGAGTGAAACTCCTTCAGTGAATACGCAACACCACGTAAGAAGAAAACATCATGTCCACCTGCCATGTGGGAGTTATGACCACATCACTGCAGCACTGGGTAGCACTGTCACCTGCATATGGCTTAGTGCCCTCTCACCCAACATGAGGAGGCAGATTCCAGCAGAATTAGTTAAGAAAAAAAAAGAAAAATGTATGAGAAAGATTTGAAGGGAATCACAGCTCACTTATGAATAACTAAGCAAGGTATTGCTCTGTTAAATTACTGTTTCAGCCTGAAAGTTGAAACAGCTGAGTTGGGATGATTATACGAGCAATATATAGCAAAACTATTGTTGATAACAATTAGTATGATACCTAAAATTCAAATCAATATATGGGATAACAAGCCCCTTGTTTCATTCCATCAGACTATTCCCATTGCCCATTGTTGCCTGTTACTTTCAAAGATTTAGCTCCTTATTGTACCAAAAATCTTGCAATATAGAAGGTAATTTGACGTGATTTTAAGTTGTTAGAAGAAGTTCTAGTCTTAAAGAGATTTTTATACATTTTAGTGAAGGAGGACTGAGAAGAAGGCTGTCATATTAACTGTGCAGTAGGAGTATAATTATCAGGGTGCCCGAGAAGCTGGTGGCTCCCTGGGGCTGGATGCTGTGGAAGTTCTCCATCAAGGCAGGTCCTGTCAGCCAGGAACTGTCCCACTGCCCCAGCCAGGAAGGGTCAGAGAGTCCCAGGTGGGGTGGGTAGGGACAAAGTCCATCAGTGTCCACAGGAGCCTGCAGCCCCTGATTTAAAGCAGGGTCTAAGCGACAGCAGTAATAAGAAAGCGTAGTCATTCTTGTCATCTCCCAGTCACTACCCATATAACTACTTCATTCTCATGTATGTAAACATTTGCAAGAGGAGCAAAAAAGACATTATATTAGAGGCTATTTTGGTCCAAGCCTGCCATAGAAATGCCATTCAACCAATACAACTGGAAGAAATCAGATGAAGCCATCAATCAGCCTCTCTTAGATGTCACTTAGCCAAACTATAGATCTGCATTCAGCCCCTCTGATGTGTCCTACAAATCTTTCCATTCAGGCCATTCATCATCCTGGTACTTTTTGCCTGGTTGCATACCTGTTGTTGACATTTTTGGCAGTGATACATACAACAGTGACATCTCTGTTCCAGGGATTTGTCTTTATTAGAGAAGTTCATTAAATGTGAATGAGAGTGCCAGAAATGCCTTGCTGAGTTACCACTTTTCAGGTATAGCCAGATGGACATGCCTTGCCCTCCACTTCTACCTGATGAAGTTGCTTCCCAGTGAGTGGTGATGTAACAGGGAACTGAATTTCTATTTGCAAAACATAATGTAATATATTATATTCACATATCATTTCAAAAACAGAATGGGAAGTTGCTTCCTGAAGCAACTTCCTGAAGCATCCATCAGTTGAAGAAGATAGAAGGTTGGAAATTAAAAGTTGGCAAATTTAAGTAAGAAGCAACATACCGAGGCTAGTGGTGAATTTTTGTGTTTTTTTTTTAGGTGAAGATAGTATTTTTACTTTAAACATTACATTTTAATCCAAAGAGAAATTGAAGCTGGGCATGTGCAACAGTGGGAACAACTGGAATGCCTTCCAGAATGAAAACAAGGAGGTAGAAATGGAGATAGATAAATAGAAAGGGTTTTGACAGTATTAAAGTGAAGGTCACTGCTTCAGTACTATTAACAAGAATTTTTGTGTAAAATGAAGCCCATTGGTTAGAAATGAAGAAAATTTGGCTGAATAAAGCCCAGGACAGCCTGGGCTGCTCTAATAGCTCAAACAGTACGAAGTAGACTCTACTTTGGACAGGAGGTTGGACAACAATCTCCCAAGGTCCCTTCCAGCTTGAATTATTCTCTAATTTGTACAGTTCTGTGATTCTTTGAATGAAATAAGGAATACAGTTTCTCTCACAAAATATTTCAGGAGTTAAAACCATGATGAAAATCAAGAGAACAGTGATGACAGAAGATGATTTAACCATCTGATTTGTTTGAGATTAGATTAAACTTAATTACCACTCAGTATTTTTGCTAGAGTCAATCCCTCTCAGACTTCAAAATCATTACAAACTCTGCTTATGTAAGCAGAGATTAAGAGTTAAAATTCTTTAGCACTAATATAAAAAAAGACACCCTTACAAATCAAAATTTTGGTTGTAATTTGCTAACATTCTTATATTCGCACATTTCTTGGCCTGTCAAAGCAAGGAAATCAACAGATTTGAAAGATATCATCCCAAGAAAGGCTATACAGTATTTATGGTAGGTGACTTAATCCCCCAACTGATATAATTATTATTCATTACATACATATTGGAATATGTTTAGATATCATCTACTATTCCATCAAACATAATTTCCATATTTTTAGCTTAGTTAGAGGGTAGTGACCTTATTGGTATCTGAAAGAAAACCCTTTGTGCTATAATTTCCAATCCTGTAAGTATCTTAATAGAAAATTACTATCAACCAGCCTCCTCAGCTTCTAAACTCATTCCAGTACAATGAATTAATACATTTCAGGGATTTTTTTATTTATTTTTTTTAATCCTTTATATAAGTAGCAAAAAATAAATGTCACCCTCTGTGACAAAAAAAAAACCCCATAAATAAAGTAAAATGTGGTGGCTGTTGTGTTCTTCCAAGATAGGCACTTTCATATTTTTTTACAGTTAATAACCACAGCTTCCTGGTTATTCCTACACTGGTTTTGCTCTGCATTGGAATGTTCTTTTTGGCTGTTCTTCTCATTCATCATGGATAATTAACCAAAATTCTTCCCATTTGTTTCTCTGGTCATTGCCTTGCTCTTAACCACTGGTAAATAATGTTCCTCAACTGTAAACTATGTCCATATCTACAAACATCTGAGGACCACATTAAGCCTTGCAAATCACGTGTTGGAGTTAAGATGTTTACATCTTCATGATACATTAGAGGTGGTACTGCACTTACACACATTTCATGTAGGTTTTATTTTTAGCGAGACCACTAAATAGACAGTTACTAGTTACATAAAAATACCTGTATTTGGGCCAGACGTTGGTAAAGACATCGTGAATGACGCATATAGGGCTTTTAGTTCAAACAACAACAATCATTATCGGGATGGGATGTAACAGTTCCCAAAACCCCAGACGTTCTTCAAAATGTTTTTGTTTTAATGGTATGCATTTAATTAGCACTTTTTTATTATGTATGTATACGTATAAGTATATGTATTAGCTTAATTGTTATATTTACTAACTCATTAACCTGATTTTATATTTCATTAAGGTGATGGACTATTTAATAGATAATGAAATTATGAAATGCTGATTTTTCAGCCACAAAATTTACACCCCTCCTTTTGTTCATTCTTTCGTTTAGATGGCCTAAACCATTTACCTCCTAATGCAAAATTTTAATCACAGGTTTAGTTCTGTATGAAATTGCACAGACCAATGCTATGCTGTTCTCCTTGACCAAACACATTTTTTAAGGTTTTTTATACAAAATTTTGGAATGCTTTAATGAGAGATATAGCTTTTCCCACTTTCAGCTATGGGAATATGGGAATATAGCAAAGTTAGCAAAATCGGACCTGTGAAAAATGCAATGTAAGTTTTTGTGGCTTCTCCCCAAGCTTTTAAGAGTCTGAACTGCAAGTAGAGCCTGACCTCTGAGGAAGCTCTCACAATAAGCTATCTTTCCTAATTCGGAAACTTAAGAGTCAGTCTCAGAATGTATGGTCATAGATTGGACATGAATAAGTTTGAGTTGGAAGTTTTGTTAACAACAGGGCTATGTGGTGCTAGAACAGATTTCCAGAAGAAACGTTAAGGAAAGACGAAGTTGTTTGCTTAGAAATAGAACCTGATAAGTTTTAAAGGAAGATATTTGGTCCAATTGTCAACAAAACCAAAATAGACTCAGCTCAATGTGTGTCACCTGTTCTATGTTCTCTATTCCTAATTCAGAAAAATCCCTTTAGTTCAGTTCTATGAAAGTCAGGCTTACACACAGTGGCCCCTCTGGGCTTACAGCTTATGAATTTTGCTAAGTAGCAAAATCTTTCACTATCATGTTACTTCTAAACTTCTTTGGTTTGCTCTCTAGTAGGAACAGATGTGTCTATGAAGACAGTCATTTCCAAGCAGTGGAGAAATCCACAGGAAAAAAAAGCGCTGCTAAAGGTGGTCTAACAATCTTTACCTTGACACTATGCAAGTAAGTCAAGGAAATGAGAAAATTGCTCGAATATTCAGAAAAGTTTTTCCAGCAACTAGATTTTATTAGATTGTGGAAGAGACTACAGATGTTAATTATACCTAGGCTTAACACTAACTCTTGTGGCAGCCCACTAATTGCCTTCCCACAATTTGATGAATGTCTGATTATCATTACCCTTTGTTTATAGGCCTCCACACGAAGAAGGATGTTTCAAGAGAAGAAATGCTTTATTCCATTCCTGGCCCTACGAGAAACTACACCAGTGACAGCTGCTCTCAAAGAAGGAAATTGTTTGTGGCAATTATAGCCAGTCAGGAAGGAAGCCAGCTAAAACCTCTTATAAACACCAACAAGACTAAGTATAACTGGTTTATTCTGCTTACTATAGTGAGGTCAGCTTTTCCTGTCCCGTTTTTGAAGAACTTCATTTCTATAGGGCAGAATGGCAAGATTTCTTCAAACTGCATGGCAAAATGAGAATTGAACATATATTAACAGGCTTCATTTGTTGTATTTTGTTGCAGTGAACAAAATTTGCCCTATAGAAAGGTCCACAAGGTTGAGCAAAGACTTCAAATCCTCCTTTGTTCTAATGTTGAGAGCCCACGTGGTTCCTGCTTCAATTAGTTTTCCATCAGGATTGTGAAGTGTTTTATCACTCAGTTCTTTATCATGCAATGGAAGGCTGCTTAGTTATAAATAACAAATGATGACAGAATATCTAAGTAGATGGGTAGGATGGTAGGATAAAGTCTGCCTCTGCTCCAGAATTCCCACAGCAGATCCCCTTTCCTGAGGGGTGGCATTGTGCACCAGCTCATCACAGGCTGAAGGTCTGATCAAATATTAACAATATCTGAGTGAGTAACTGGGTTTTGTTTCAGAACCCAAATCAAGGGAACTAACTGATTTAGATGATGGTGAAAAGAAAACAGTCAGACTTTATTGTTAAACAGAATGAAACAAAACAAAACTAAAAAGACAAAAGGGAAAAATAGTGCTTTGTTTGGTACAGACAGAATAGTTTATTTTTAATGAAGACAGAGTGATTCAAAGCATCATCTACAAAAGCATCACAGAGGTAGCTATCACTACCTTCCTTGGTCAATGGTGAGGGAGCTTACCCAGGCTGCAGGATGATTAAATAGAAATACTTTTGTTGTCTCATAGATTTAAATCTGAGCATCCCATCTTCAAGAACAATGCCTTAAGTGTTACATAACGTACACATTGGGGCAGGTACTGTTTGCATAAGCAAGAGCTCTTTCTTGGAAACCAGGCTTGAAGCCCTATTTATTTCTTTGGTGGTTTGCACAGCAAGTTATAGTTTCATTCATGCACATAGAGTGGGGTTTTTTCCCTTTTTTATTTCCCCCTCCAACCTGATGAATAAAATACTTGAGCCAAGACTTAGCAATTTTCACAGGAGAAAGTAGGAAACAGCTCAGTGTGGAATACAAGACAACAGGGCATTCACTTAGTAAGATACAAGGACTCTGGCCTCTTCCGGCGAAAGAGCAATCCAAACCCAGTTTTACATAATAAATGAATTCGTAGTAAACGGCAGAGGAAGAGGTTTATATCCTAGTGCATCAGAATGCTATACTTATCCACAGTTTTGATCCATCCCAAATTTACATATATTTTCAGGTTGCATAAATTTTTGTATTAATGTTCCTAATGATACCTGATATCTATTTGTGGGGACTAACAAAATATTCTTTTTTTCCCATAAAGGTGCTTTCATTAATTTGTTTGTTCATTGAACCACATGATTCTATTCCTGCACTTACTTTTACAACTGCTTTTCTCCATTCTAAATACAATAAGAAGACACAGATGTGATTTTACAATCAAAGGCCCAAACAGAGCATTGCAATATAATATAATCAACAGCATCAAACACAAGGCTGTTATTTAGAAGAGGAAATACGAGAAGCGCTGTCCTGAATAAGCAGGACAGCACTGAATAAAGGCAGCTGAGATAAGGTAATACTAGCGACTTAGAGACTATCATACTCAGAGGAAGACAAGCCTTGGTAAAAGTTAGTATAAGGCATTTGTTTAATTGATGAATTTACGATAACATAGTATGATTTGAACAAGTCAACCATCTAAAAGATGCTGTTGTGTTCTTCTTACTCCAGGACTTGGACCATAACCCGAATTTTTTCTTCTCTAGAAAGCAATTCCCACTCTCTTTTTATGCAGAATGGTTAAAAGCCAACTCTTTCCTTGAATTAGAGAGCTCACTCCTTTTCCCAGCAAGACCATAGCTCTTGGGGTCAAAAAAAGATTTTTCTCTGTTATTTTTACCAGTATTTTGCGCCATCAGGCTCTCAACCCTGCTTAGTGCCTTTGTACATTACTGTAATAAAAGCAATTGTTTATAACATATAATTTGCTGAAGTCACCTGGGAAATCGCTTGCAGGGGCAATGTTTGTAAGCATTTTAAGGATAGCTCATTATGTTTCTTCTCCTTCTGTCATTCCACTCAGAGCCTGCTCTCACCATCCAGAGGAAGGTTTGCATGGGAAAAGATTCAGATTCTTGGAAGTGACTGGGATAAGATAACCTATGAACAGCTGGAAAAGAAATTTTCAGGAAACAAAGCACATTCCTTCCCAGTCAATACAACTGCAGCTGAACATATATTTTAAGGAAGTGATTTTTGAAAATACCTTCAACAATGCAGACACAATAACAGATTGCAAATATTTAGCAATTTTTCTATAAATATTTTTTTTTGCGTATCCAAATCCTGGATGAACCACTGGATGTGTTATTCCACTCTTAATTGTAATCTAACTTTGGCTAGGATACAGAAGAGGTTAGAGTAAAAGCAATGAAGTCATTTGCTGAATCATAGCACAGAGGGAAACAGTAAAAATGCTTATTCCCATGTTTTAAACCATTGTTCTCCTTTTGTTGTTGTTGTTGTTGTTTTGGGTTTTGTTTGTTGGGGGTTTTTTCTGTGTCTTTTAAAAGATGCCAGAAGTTTACCACCAGATGAAACAATGTGTTCATCTGGAGAACCCTGATCATGCCAGGAACAAGGTTGTTTCATTGTATTTAAATGCTCTTCAGAAAGTCAAAAGAGTAATGCACAAAGGCAAGGCAGGCAGAATGAGGAAAGTTTGAAAGCATCAGGCTGTCAGTGAATGGAGCATTTGCATGTATTTTAAGTACCCATGGGTGGAGAACTCAAACCTGTCTGTTGATCAGGGAATCTTCACCTCAAACAACTAAAGCTTGCAGGGTTGTTGCATTCTCTTTCCACCCTCCCTAGGCAAAATACACCCTGTTTCTTTACTGCCTATGTATCTACAAAATGATGTGAAGCACAGAACACACACAGCTGTACTGGGGGCTGACTCCTCAGCATGCTGAAATCAATGAACGTCTTTTGTGAGAAAAGTACATTTCTTCTTCAACCATTAAATTGACAACCCCGAGGAAAATAAAAGAACAGGAAAGTTGCGAAGCTGCAGTACTGAATTATAAAACTTGATTTCACTGTATATTCTTTTAGAGGTAGCCAGGTTTTTAGCAACAGCTGGTTTTATCAACTCCTTTAGGCTATTATAAAGAATTGACCAAAGTTACCCATACGTGCACACACAGAGAGCTGCTGTGAGATTAGTTGTCTAAACATAGACACCAGATGTCATTGTAGGGCATCATGCTTGTCCTCCAGCTGTGGCTCCAGAAAAGTACCGAAGCCCCATAAACTCTGTGATGTATCTGCTGGCAGTGTACAGATGTGTTAGGTGCTGCAGGGAGTCTAGAATTTGCAATTTGAAATATTTTATTTAACCATCCAGTAAAAGATGCACTTTTACTGGTTTAACAAAAAATCTACATTTACTGTATGGAGGACACAAAAAAAACAAACCAACCCAACCCCATTTTGTTGCTCATATTTCCTCACAAAAAAAGATAAAATATCCATATTTTCCAGTGGTTGGTTGCACTCCCACAACCTACAAGAAACCAGATTTCCTCTAGGACGGATTGCCAGCCTTCTTATAATTTGAATGAACAATGACTCTGGCATCTCTTGAAGAAACTTGTGCTGAAGCTTATACTCAAATATGTAAGTTTTCCATGGTCTCAGCACAAAGTCCGTGTGGTATTTGGTTCCCAGGATCAAGGTAGTGCCTGGGAAACTGTGGGAACACTTGGGTATCACTGTCATGGTCAAAAAAACATGAGGTAAGGGCAGGTTCAGGGTCCCAATGGTTTGGGAAATGTGCTGAGGGGAAGGTAACAGCGCCTTTTTTTTTTGTCCCAGTGACGTTTTCTGTAGTCTGCTGAAATTCATATGGCAAAATTTGAACACAAATTCTCTTCTCTTCCTCGGTTTATTTTTGTTGTCTGACCAAGAGCTTTGCTGAACTGCCCGATGCATTCTTGGATGGCTCTGCATACAAGTTCTGCCCGTTATCCTATTTCCTTTTAATTTCCAAATGAAGATTCAATTGCAATTAGAAAAGGCTTTTTTCTTTCCCCTCCCATGCACATAACTATTATGTAGTCAGGGAACAATCTTGCATTTATGTCAAAATTTTTTTTAGTTACTTTAAATTGTCCTCTGTTGCTGCAGTTACAGCATTGCATAATGAACCCTTCATGTTTCAATATCCAGAGAGAGGTGCTTCCATAAATATTTTTAATTGCCCTTTTTGTGTTTCACAGAGGTGAGATTCCTAGTATAAAAAATGTTCAGAATGTCTTATTATACTCAATTCTTTCTCTCATACTAACTTGTATGGTACCATCCCTAATGGGACATTACAATTTCCCAGGTGAACACAGATCTTCTGTATATACAGCCAGTATGAAAAGCACCATACAAGGATTTCAGGGGTGGGCACTTGGACCTGTTATTCGATGCCTGTAAAAAATCAAACAGTTTTCAGCTGTAATATCCTCTGACTCAGTAATGTTCTCTTTATTTGCTTCAAGAGGCCGCTTGGTAAATGTTTATCTTTTACTTTTAGAAGCATGAGCTGTTTTCATGTACAATTAGAATTTTCAATTGCTTGCTTTCCACAAAAATTCTTTATCTTTTGGCAGGTTGAGTCAGATTCACAAGTGAGGTTTTTGTGCTAATACAAAGTGCAGTGGATAAATGGAGGAAAACTGGGCAATAAACACTCAGTGGGACTGAAAGGTTTTTTATTCCCAACTTTTTCATTTTTAATTTATTTATTGTGAAAGAATCTGTAGCGTGACCCCTTGTAAACTGAAGATCAAAACTGAAAGATGCTGCTACAGGCCTTAGTGCTGAAGATGACCAGGGAAGCCCCTTGGCGTTAACAAAGAAGAAAGGCCACCCAAAAGACACACATGGAGGAGGCCAGCAAGTTAGTTCCCGCTCATATAGAATTAAGGGGAATTTTTCTGTTGAGTTAAAAGGGAGCAGAAGCAGGTCAAAGAGCAGACAAGATGCTTTTTGTGTAAGAGTCCCAGCAGCTATCCACTGCTTGTGCATGTGTTCATAGCTCAAAGGGAAGGATTGTGGGTATGCAGGGAAGGGTGGGACACTGCCCTAAAGAAGCCATAGCTCTCAGAAGCATATCTTCTTTTATCTGTCATCAGAGTAGAAATGTCAAGCCACATAATCATCTTAAAGCTCAAGCATTTAAGAAAGGAGAGACTGATTGCAAGAGAAAAAACTGCCTCCATCTACTGAATTGTGCCCTGTACATCTGGACAGTTCTGAAAGGGTAACTTGTAATGCTTTTTCTGGATATCCAAACGTTGTTTCCTCAGGAGAAGCTATTTTCCTCTAGGGAGAGGAAGGGCAGAAGGGGCAAACTGTTTAATGTTGAAATGACCTGCATGGATATCTTTTCTTGTTCTGTTTATAATCTGGTTTCTTACTCACTGTGTGTGGTAAGAAAAAAAACAAACAACACTGGATTGACAATGCATCAAACGTTACATTTCTTCCATTTAAAAATAATACTTGAAGTTCTACTGCTTTTTATCATGCTTAAGTCATATAGGTTTATATAACTTGTGTCTTTGTACCAAATTATTAATTTTACGCGAAGGGCAAAATGCTTCCGATGTAGTTCCAGAAACAAAATTCCAAAAGACTCAATACGTTAAATAAAATTTTTCATTTTACGGTGCAGAGTTTGCTGAAAGAAGCTGCGCTGAGATATCTGCCTGTTTGCCAGCCAGCCAGCTTTTCTGAACATTTGATCAAGGTCCTGCAGTCTAGGATGGCATTCCTCTGCCCAAAGGTAGGCACCAAGGAATCTATTCTCCCTTTAGGTTTGACTTCGAGAAACACATATACAAAGGGAGAAATCCCTGAAAAGTGTTCCTCAGCTCCCAGGTTGGGCAGTTAAGACACACCTGCAGAGTTGCCTTCCAGAGTGCTTACTTCTGTCTCCACTGACAATGTCAAATTTTGACACCATACTTTTAGATCATATCAGGTAGGTGAATCACAGCTGTAGCATTGGAAAAGCAGGTGATTCTCCTCTGGTAGGGTTGTTAATTATTACTCATTTTGGATGAAGTCAGAGACACGGTGCTGTTGTGCTCCTCGACACAACATTTCATTGCTCTTGCTGTTTCTCAGCCACTCATGCATCAAGCTAGTTATGGGACATGCAAAAGTGGAATGATATTATCTTTACATGAAAAAGCATAAGACAACAGAGTCTGGAAAAGAGAGACTGGCAGACTGCACCTTGACTTCTGGAGAAATAGGAGAATGAGGACTCAGAGGGAAGCAAAAGAACCAGCCCCAGCTTGGGAACATCTGTACAGTATGTAACTCCATCAGCTGAAGACCAGGGGAGAAATAATCCAATCAAACAGGTGGAAAATCTGTAAGACAGCCAACAATCAGCTGCATAAAAAATATCTAAAAGCCTGGGACACTGCAGATGGTTTTGCAAGGACCTCTGCCCCTTATTTGAGGCTGATTCCCACCGTATCCAGCAAGAGCTCTGTTGGAGGGGAAGAACGAAGAGTAACACTTGTGCCCATGCTTGTCAGGCATGCACAGGGTGACACCTGGGAGCTATTCTTCACTTTGGTCACTGATCCAGAGCTATGTAAAAATCCACTTTGGAAGCACAGATGAAGGAACACTGTTAATCCTTGCTCTCTCTGATATGTCCCTAGACCTAGCATTTACTAGCTCAGTGACCATGATGGAATTGCAGGGAGGTTTTGTTTGGCTTATAGATGAACACACAAAAGAGTCTGGATCAGAAATGTTTATTTCTTTTCATATTG
>NW_009943180.1:62252-71031 GCF_000696875.1 Nestor notabilis
TCACATGTTCTCTCTGCTCCCTGTAAAGGTGTTTTTTGAAGACACAGTTACAGAAAGCTGGCTAGAATCTTTGGTGGTCCTCTCATCTCTACTTTGCTCTGTGTCCCATCATCTCACCTTCACCAGCTCCAGGGTCTGGGCATCCACAGAACATGTTTGAACATATAGAAAACTTGCTTATCTCAAAGGAAAGGCACTAGTAAGATGAGAACACTGTGAGGAAGTTGAATCTTTAGGCTTTTTTCCCCTTGTAATTATTACTGGCAACAAGAAAGGCTGTGGCTGCTCCTATCCCAGCTAGGAGAAGGCAAAGACAGCGTTGGACAGTGGGCTGAGATTAGCTTTGTGTTGGCAGCGTTGCTTTATAGCTATACGTGCACATGCAGTACGTGTGCAGTGCACACTAACCGTCTCACCTCTCGACCAAATGACACAGCTCTTCCCATCTGCCACTAGATGGAGAGCTTTAGGTACACTCTGCATACATACAACTAGATGTGAAGATTCAAAGGCTGGAAGGCTGGAAGGTAGATATATTATCCTTAAGTCTGAGCCCCAGCAAACAAAAAGCAGAATATTTTACTTAAAGATTTCCATGTTATGGTCATCGTTCCTTCCTTAGCCAAAACATAGCTTCTCAGAAGACAGACATCCTTTATCTCAAGACTTGAAACACGAATCCTTCATCTATGTTCAAATGGTTGTTAGGGATGTGCATTTCATTTTGCATCCGGTTCTTGTCTGCTTAGAATTCTAGCTGTTATGTTTATACTTTTACTTGTTTTAAACATTATGTATACAGATTATAACTGAGCTTTTATCTGCACTGTTTCATTTCTGACCCATATTGCCCTGACCTGCTGTGTGTAGGAGTTGTCTGGCATTACTAGGGAAGCTAAGTGCTCTCTATGAGTTTCAACACTTTGAATTTTTAAATTGCATTTTTGTTTTAAAAGGACTAATTCCACACTTAACACACTTTAAAAGGGAGGGGAAAAGGCTTTTCTGAAGTCTTTTGCCACTAATTTGACAAGTTCTAAGGAGAGTTCAGGGCTGTCTGGTTTAATGTAAGCAGGGTTACCTTGAAATGCAGGTTTCACGTCTACAAATTTCTACTTCAAAAACAGGCTGAAAATCAGTCATCAGATTGTTCCATCGAAGTCTAAAGCAATCTTAATAATCATGTTTCTGTTTTGGTCATTGCTAGTTCTACAAATTATTTGCATTAGGAAACTGAGCTGGATCCACATAGTTGCCTCAGCTCACCAAGACTTCTCTTTGCAGTGCTTTCACCAGAGGCCAAAAAATACAAATAATATAGCAGAGGAGGTTTATTACAACTAAACAGTTTTCTTGGTATGTTTGTTCTAAGTTCAGTCCCATTCCTGCATCCTGTTAAGTTTACTTGTGAATTCCCCAGAAGTCATCTGGGGAGCTTGGGAGCATACAAATAAAACCTGAATGTTTCTGCTAGTGGCATCACTGATGGTTGCTTTCTTTACTCACCAATGTACAGTGGCAGAGGACTCCTTTCCCCCATGCAGACGCCTTCATGCTTACCCTTGCACTCTCCTTTCCCTCACCCTCAGGTCTTGGTCAGACAAAAATGGGGATAAGGATCCAAGGATCTTCACTGGCCTGGCCTGGTGCTGCTTGCTGGGGACATTGAAGGGATGGAAATCCTCTGCAGAGCAGAGGGGTTGGGCACATTAGATCTCCTGACTCAGGTGACTCCAGGCCAAGCAGGGACTGGGCATGAACTTGCCCAAGCACACGGCACTACAGCTCTTCTCCCAGATGCCCCACCACCTCTTGCCACCTCTTCATCTGTGCCCTCCCTATCCAAAACCTCCGAAGTCACAGGACATCATCATCTGCCTCCTCCTGGCCTGCATCAAGCTCTCCGCCTGTGATGCCAGGAAAACAAATTTCCTGGTGAGAATATAACCAGGTCTGTGCAGCTAGCTTCCTTCCCTTGTCCATTTTCATATCCAAGAGGGACACTGTCACGCAGTGGCCACCAAAAAAGATGCCTTCTGTGCATGACAGATGCTGCCAGAGATGCTCTGCTTGGTGGCCTCCTCCTGTTACTTTCCCATTCATGTCTGAGACCTTAACCCTCACTCCCCTTTCCTCTCTTTGCTCCCCATCATTATTTCTCCTTGTGTCTCTTTTTTCCCTTAGCTTCCTCCTCTCCCAAGAGGCTTCTGTCCTGACACCAAAAGAGAAAATCACAGCAAGTCTGCCTGTGATTTGCTTTAGAGTCACAGAGGCTTATGGAAAACGTCTTCCTGGATGGCTCTGACACAGGGAAAGTATTGTCAAATTGTGCCTGACTCCTGCTGCTTCACTCCCAATGGACATGAAATGCTCTGCACTTTGTGGGGTTCAGTCTGCAGAAGGTTCCTGAGCTGTTGAGGAGGATGAATGCCTTATATTGAGCTTAGGAACTGAGATTTCTGGAAAAAAAACCTGAGTTATTTTGGTACCATCAATATTCAAAAAAGGGACAAAGAGAAAAGTATTGCTCTCACTGGTAGAGACACCATCTAATGAGTTGAAGTTATATGAAATGTAACTCATGGTGAAGGAGACATTGTATAGATGGGAGGAAAGCAGGAGCTGGTGGGGAACTCAGCAGAAGGCGGTGCCAGAACACATGGCCTGTGAGAGGCAGTTGAAGCAATGGCTCGATGAGAGCCAAAGCCACCTCTAGCTTCTCAAGAGATGAACATCCAGGAGTCACAGGGAGGTTTCAGAAAGGCAAGAAAGAGGAAAACCTGAAGAAGAAGAAGGCATGTTTTGCCATACAAAACTTCTGCAAGAGGTATTTTTATGCCAGTAATTTTGCTACACCTCTACTCTCCCAATCAGAAAGAACCCCAACACTGAAACATCTATTGTTCATGCACTAAGTAAACATATAAAGGAAAGTTAGACCTGAATCTGATCTTTCTGAAGTCTGTATTTTCATAAATATTTCCATTTAGAAGTTTGTGAAATTCAATTTGGGTTGGTAACTCTGCTTTGTTCACCTAGCCTTACATCCCTAAGAGAGCAGAGAGAAAAATGAAAAGATTTTAACTAAATCTAATCATGGCAATTCAGTACAATGGCATGGAGACAAAGATAAGATGAAAAAAGGTACTGTTCTCCCTGCTTTCCTTGTTCCCTCGTTTAAGTGATAATTTTCATACTTTACCTTTGAAAGATGTAATTACAGTAATTGGAATCTGACTATTTCTGAGAGTTATGCTATGCAGTCCTTTTTCCCCTTGACTTTTGTGTCTTTTAAACTAATACAAGGTCTTTAATCTACTAAATAAATACGTGGGACCTGATTCTCTGCTGTGTACATGCACTTAGTGCTTCTTGGGCAGCTAAAAGCTGCATTAATGCCACCATAAGCAACCGTGGGAGCCCTTGCCCTGGAAAAAAGGGAGATTGGAAACTATTTCAGATTTTCTAGGACACAATGAGGTACAAGCAGTATTGAAGGATATGTCTTACCTGGCTCTCACCATGTAAACATCAGGCTGGTTAGATGTTCCTCAGAATAGAACAGGAGAAGAAGGGGAGTCCAGAGGTGTAGGTGTTCAAGAGAGAGAAAAAAACAGTTTTCTGTTTCTTGCAGATGGGGAAGAGGTGAAAGGCAAGATGAAAATGTGACCCTTGGAGAACTGAAATGGTGAGTCTGCCTGAGATGGTGCGCAAGCCTGCAGCATGGCTCTGAGAGGGAGGCCAGTCCCATGAGACTTCCCTGGGAGAGTGGGAGGCTGCTGTCCTCCAAGCCCCTAAGTCCCTGCAAGGGGTGGGAGTTAGTTGCCTAAACCTGCACATCTAGTTCTGGTTTAGGTGTTTTGTTAGTTTCAGGAGAGAGGTCCAGCTTAGTCGCGTCCCCAAGTGTTCTGCCTCTTAGCTGAGGTAAATGAAAGCAGAAATACTCTGGGGACCAGATCACTGCCCAGCCAGCCCTACAATTTGGGAAGGGCAAAGGTCCATGTTACGCTCTTTACTGTGCTCAGCTGCCTTTTGGCCACTTCTGAAAGCACAGCCAGGATGCGCCCTGTCTTCCAGTAACACCGTCCTGGGCAAGAGCCAGGTTATATGACCAGCGGACAGTACAAAGAGGCCACTGCTGTGAACATTGGTGAGCTATAAATAGACTCTCACAGAGTAATACACATGGTACTAAAACCTTTAACTATGAAGATCCTGCATCTTGTGTTCAAGCATGCATGTAAAGACAGGGAGATTTTGAGCAGCTGCAGGAAGTTGCGGGATCTGGGCATATTTTAGAAGTTTCCACCCTAGAATAAGGCTTCTTAAACTTTGTTGGCTTGATACCATCAAAAGCAGCAGCAGGAACAGCTACATCAGTGAATGCTGCTGCTGTTGAGGAGATGTACACCAACACTGCTTGCTGAAGTTCCCTTTGAGTGTAAATCTTCTCATGATTTGGTGTTAACTATGGCTGGGACACTGCTTACAGCAGGGCTGCAGGCTTGTTGAGAAAGTGGAGCAAACCTGAGGGGCTACTTGGATGTCTGGGGACTGGGGCATACTATGTACAAGAATAGGCTGAGGGAGTTTGGCATGTTCACCCTGAGAAGAGATGGTTTTGTGGGGAGATAACACCATCCTAGTGGGGGATGTAAAAAAAGTGGTGCTGGACTCTTTTTCATAGATGCACAGAAGGGGCAACAAACCCAAGTTGCAGAAAGGGAAATAACTCAATATAAGTAAAAAGGGTTTCACAAGGTCTTTTAAGAGATGGAAGAGGTTGCCCGGAGAAGCTGTGCAATCCCCATCCTTAGAGATACCCAAAACTCATCTGGTCGATAGCCTGACGTAACTTCAGTCCTAGTCCTGCTTTGTTCAGGGCTACTGCTGTATGACATCCAGAGGTCCTTTTCCACCTGAATCAGCTTTTCACAATTTCCACCTGCATCAGATGAGCTCTACTTGGATATGGAGTGAATTGCTTGAATCTTTGACACCACACTGTGTTCAGCTAGCATGCATAGTTCAGGTAGCGCATTTGGTCTGATACATTTTGGAAATCTCCATCCTTATAGAAATCAGTTAGGGTTTATTTTTGCTCTTTTCCCTGAATAATCTTCCTAGTTGACAACCACACAGTACCATTATATCCATTGATTAAGGCTAAAACCATCTCCTTGAGAGTGAGTAACCTTTTGTACTCATGAACTTGAGTCTTTTCTTCAGTACTGAATCAAACTTATGATCAAAGGAACAAAGCAGGAGAGGGCATATACTTCTGCATGTGTTCGCACTTTCTGGCAAGTCTAATACTGGACAGTTTTGGCACCTTGGCATGGTCAAATACTTTTGTTTGTAATATCTGGATGGATCAGAAAGGGCATGCTACAGCAGATATCCATAGTTTGGCTGTTCCTTAGCCCACTAGAGGCATAGTTTGTGTTTGAGCTCCTCTTAAGCTAAAGCCAGTGCAAAAGGTCATGGTGCTTGGAATTCTTAATTCAGCTCTCAGGATGCATTTCATTTCTGTTATGGATATAGCTTTTTGTGCATTACCTGGAGATGGAGTCAAGGCTTTGGGAGAATACTGCTGGGATCAGAAGAACAGAATGGGTTTGACACTTTTAATGTACTTTCTGTTCATGCCATTATACTGTGTGAATAATACTATTTTATTTAATTCTTTTCACTTCAGTTTTACTGAAGTCTTTTTAATGCTTACCAAATTGCTGTGTACCTTTCAGTACAAAAATGTAAGATAAATGCATGATAATATAATTCAGCTTCACTGACTTTGCATCCAGTTGAAAAAAAGGAAAAAAGGTATATCTTGGTGTCTTCTATTTTAATGAACACATTTCAGTAACTTCTCATTCTGGTCTGTTTTTTCCATCCCTTTTAAAATGATGATGATGAAATAGAAAATAATCCAGTGAAAATGGGGAACAGTAAAATAACAGTGACTTCAGATATCCCTTTGGAAAATGGCATCTAGACTTGTAGATTTGTCAGTTTTGCTTCTGCAGATAGTTTCTGCTGGCATTTTCTAGCTTCTTTTTAAAGCAGCTCCCTTTCCAGTACCATGAACCTGAACTATCTAGGGTAATTACCTTTTTGGGAAGGTGCTTCATATGCCAAGACAGCTTCCAGAGACATCACATGCATGGTGACTCAACAAATAGGTTAGTCAGAGTGGGTACTTTTTTTAGTGATTCCTACTTTTTAAGTTAATTTGGACTAGTATGACTGAAGCACAAGAAGGTGGAGTGACTTCCTTGCAGTCACACTCTGAGTCAGTGGGTCTGTACCCCCAGGCTTCCCATATTTTTATTCCAACCACTGAGAAGACCACATGGCTTCCTCTTAGCATACTTTGGGGTTTCACAGCTGAGAGGTGAAGGCTGTAAAGCTTTTGCTGCTGATGCGTGAGCTGGTGATTTTACTGCAGAAGTTCTTAATGTAGGACACAATCCAGTCAGCAGCCATCAGCTGGCTTCTTGTCCATTCAATTCACCTCCTGTTTGTGGAGCTCCTCTGAAACATTTTCCTACAGCACTACCACTCACCACATAGTCTTTGCTTACCATGGGAGACAGGAAAATCACAGTGGTTTCTGTTCCCAGGGCTCTATGTCAACCTTTCGTAGTTTTGGCTGGTGAGGTTCGTAGACTCTTATTTTTCCTCATTGCTTCAAGTTTTGAATGAACCATCTCCTTTCCTCTCCTCCCCTCCAAAACCCAAAACAAAAAATCAGCTGAAATGGCCAATTTTTGCCGGCTTTCAGATGGAAACCATGCAAACCCACTGAGTTTGGCCTGGTGTCTGCCGGAAACTATAAATAGGACTGTTTGACTGAAACTCAGCCCTGGTTTACACAAGCCACAACCCAAAGTTGTGAGACAGTCTCTGAACCCGGGTGCATGTTTTGGAGTATGTTGACCAAATACGGTGGTTGTAAGAAAATCAGAATTCTGCTGAGTTACCTGCTTGGTTTGGGGTTTCATTGCAGAATTTTTGTACAGCTGTATTTACCACCAAATGCTTTGGAGCTTTTTTCTAGGTACCTCTTGGTCCTGCTTCAGGTTAGGTAGGGAGCTTTGGCACGGTGACTTCTGCTTTTTGGCATCTCTAATTCTCTGGATGTTTGGTGAAGGGCTTCTAATCCTTCCTGAACTTCTAATGCATTCCAGAAAAGAAGTCAGGCTGTAACAGTGTTGAATCAATACTTTTCCCTTACAGCAAATAAAATACTTTTTAACCGAGCGATGGAATTAGCTAAGTTTATTGAAATTCTTCCATCCTTAGAGAGTAAAACGTCCATTGCATCCTGCTCTTTGTTTCTGTCTTTTACTCATCCAAATTTTGCAGCTAAGAAAGTTAGGATTTCTGATGGACTATATCATGAGAGAGGAGGCCTTTTTTTCCCCAGCTGGTACATTAGATTTTCAGTTTATTCACCTGAGATAACAATGTATTCTTGTGTTAGCAGAGCTGTCACACTTCATTTGATAATTCAGAATTTGTTCCTTGGCTTAGTGGATGAGGTGGTTTTGCAAGACAGTGTAATTTAATGAATTTATCTGCCTGGAAGGTGTCACCCAGAATCTCAGGGAGATCTATCTTTATATATTAGTAGATCAGCCTTGCCTCTGGAAGCACCTCTAGGTCACAGTGCATTCAAACCACTTTAGCACTGGGCACATAAATAGGGAGCAAGAAGCCAGCTCCCAATCCAGCTGTCACACAAGCGCACCAGAGAAATTAATCACAGGGCCAACTGTGTTTATTGCCAACCAACCATGAAATACCATAACAAGAACCCCTTGTGAGACCATAAATACTGTGTCTTCAATCAGTAATGAGGGTGACACCACCCAAACCAGAATGTCTATCTTGAGCTCTCTGTGCAGCAGCAGGGAAATCCAGGCAGGCCACTGAAGTGCTGCTTTGCTGTGTATTTCTTATGTTCTGAGAACCTGTCTTGGGCCTCGGATCTGATTTGCAGAAGAGCTGAGCATTCACAGCTGCAAGAAAACACCAGCAGCTGCACTTTGAAGGTGTAAAGTGCCAGATCGCAGGACATTACAAATGAGAAATCCACAGATAAATGTGTATTTTTTCTCACTTAATCCCCTCTCTGCCCTACAGACCTATTTCTTGGTCTTTAATAGAGATGGAACACCCTTCCTCATCTTCTGGGGTTGTGAAGGACTCTGGAACAGCAACAAAGCTGGGGGAGCACTAAATGTTGCACAAAGAGCTGACAAGAGCACAGTGAAAACTACATGTCCTATTCTATGACAATTCATGATTTGGCAAAAAAAAGACATGTTAATTTTCAATCTTACCTATATCTCAAAAAATAACAAGTTTTTTTTTTGTTGTTGTTTTGGTTTGGTTTGGTTTGTTTTAAAAAGGGGAATGAGTCTGTTAAAATCTTCGTGTCTTTACTTTCCAGAAGCTTTTTCTTTTTTTTTCTGTTTGTATTCACTGTTCCCTTTCATTTTATAACTTATTTTTAGATGAATTGATGCAACTCTGTTCTCTTTTTCCTCTAGATTTTTCTTTCCAGGTTACTTTTCAGGCTCTCTCCCTCCAGGCTGGGCCCAGATTCAAAAAAAAGCTGGCCTTCTCCTCTCCAGTACCTGGGCCCTGGAGGTAGGAAAGATACTGGAGAAAGCATTCCCCTAATTTCAGTTCAGCTTCTGGCTATGGCTGAAATGGCAGAAAAAGTCTTTCTGAGCTCTGGGCTGGGGTATAGCTGTGGCAGGGGAAG
>NW_009943180.1:71199-75509 GCF_000696875.1 Nestor notabilis
TTTTTCGGAGTTCGGGGCTGGGGTATAGCTGTGGCAGGTAAAGCACTAGCAAGCCTCTACTAAGCCTGCACACATAATAGTTTATCAAACCTTCATAACCTAGCCCCATGTAGGAATAATTTTTTGTTTTCTTGACAGCACTGGGAAAATCCTTGAGCAAGAGGAAGCCTCAGTGTCAATTCTGAACATCTATAGTGTAGTGGCACAAAAGGCTTCTTTGGGAACTTTGCAGAGAAATCAACGTGTTCTGCCTAGCCCCATTCACAAAAACGTGATTTTTTTTTAATGAAATTGTGTGTGTGTATATATATTTATAATCATGGAATCATAGAATGGTTAGGGTTGGAAAGGACCTTAAGATCACCTAGTTCCAACCCCTTGCCATGGGCAGGGATGCCTCATACTAGACCATGTTGCCCAAGGCTCTGTCCGGCCTGGCATTGAACACCTCCAGGGTTGGAGCATTCACAACTTCCTTGGGCAACCCATTCCAGTGCCTCACCACCCTCACAGTGAAGAACTTCTTCCTTACATCTAACCTGAAGTTCCCCTGTTTAAGTTTGAAGCCATTACCCCTTGTCCTATCACTGCAGTCCCTAATTAAAAGTCCCTCCCCAGCATCCTTGTAGGCCCCCTTCAGACACTGGAAGGCTGCTATGAGGGCTCCACGCAGCTTCTCTTCTCCAGGCTGAACAGCCCCAACTTCCTCAGCCTGTCTTCATACGGGAGGTGCTCCAGCCCCCTGATCATCCCCTTGACCCTCCTCTGGACTTGCTCCATATGTGTGTGTATATATATACACGTATATTTAAAAACAGCCTGAAACAGACATGCAGAATGGGAAATCTTAGTCTAAATAAAAAAAATTTGCAATAGGCAACTAAACCCTGTGGCAGGTTATGCTCAACTGTGCTTTGTCTACTCTGTGCTTGTGTTGCTTTTATTCAATTTATCTGTCTAGACTAGCCTCTTCTTCTGTACTGAACAAATCTCTTTAAAAGAATAACTACCTTCTCTGAATGTGTAGTACAAAAATGAAACATTAAAGAAGAAGGTATTTTAGTCTGACTGCTTAAATATGGTGTCCCTTTCTTCTCTAGATAAATACATAAAGAGGACTGTCCTTACCTTTATTGCAACTGCATCTTTTCTCTGTTTGCTCAACATAAAATACACTAAAAGGACACACAATGCTGATGGGTCAGATGATCCCAACCCGATCAATTAGCAGCTTTTAAAGATGACTCAATGTTTTGTCTGTAACATAAAACAAAAGTATACAGTGAAAGCCCTAACACAGCCTTTTAGAAAAACTCTAGAGATCTATTTTTCCATTTGTGGTTTCACTTTTCAGTCTTCCTCCAAAGCTTGAAGCACGGATCATGATGAGCTGATACAGTATGTGCATGCAGCAGGCTTCTCTTGCTGCTACTCACATTCCTGCCTCGCCTCATCTGCAAGTACAATTTTAGGGTATACATCTGATTCCCATTCCTTGTCCTGAAACAGCTGGATTCACCCAGCAAGCCTCAACTTTTGTACAAAGAAAGAGCCCTATTTATGTCAGCGAGAGAACTTCTATAGGCAACAAACAATTGTATTTGCATGAGTATGCAGAATCCCAACTGTTTGTTTTCATTATGTATTTTGGGATGTATTAATTCATACTGAATCTGTATCTGACTTATGCTTTCAGATGCAAAAAAATCTGCAGAAAGGCTGCAGTGATATAAGCGTTCCCCATTTCATGTTATGTTGATAGTATCCCATTTTAATTCAGAAGACTTGGAAAGAGGCTTTCTTGATTGTCACTTTGTGTTAATTTACCTTTAAGTCTTGGAACCTATCTTACGTGATGTTTTCAGTCCTGAAAATGCACTACAAAGTAATGCATAAAAATCAAAACAAAAAACCAAAACACACCAAAACAAACAAAGAAAAACAAACAAGCAAACAAGAGCTCCTCTCTCAATAAAACCCAAAATGAACTGGAGCAAAAAAGTATCCCCCAGCAAGATGGCACTTTCTAACAGGACCAGTTGCCTTCTAGATAAGCTAAACACAGGTCAAAATATGCCTTTCCCACATCTCCTCTCAAACTTCTATAATTCTTAATTACTAGCTTCCTTTTTTTGTATACATAGTAAAAAACATTGAATCCAGTAAGTGCAATAGAGTAAGACTTGCTAAGTAGTGATAGGATCCAGATACGTTTGCCCATGTGAGGAAGGGAAAAAATAGCTCTTGACAGGTGAAGAGCTTATGCAGCTTACTTCGGACAGAATAAAGGAGGCCTGAATGTTGAGTGCTCTGCTTGCTCAGAAGTCTCTGGCTTGAAATCCACAAGTAAAGCCAAATACTGCCTGAGCCTTCCTTTGCCCCTTCTCTCCCCACACTTTTTCTGGAGAGCTCAATGTGTTGCCCTGCTTGAGTGGCCCATTGTGACCTCACATGCTTTGTGTGTCTGCTTCTATCTAATGATGAATGTGTCTCACTAAGCCGCACCATCAATCATCTCCTCTTGGAAATTAGAGATACTTTCTATTCTGCATGAGAAGCAGAGAATTAATAATTCCTTCGTTCATCTATTAAAATATTTATTCTCAATTTTCATTCTACACTTTCTTAGATATGGCAGAGAGTAATGAAAAGATCTGTCCTACATTAAGGGTTTTTGCAAATAACCCAGAAATCTGCATTATAATAAAATATTGTTTCCTGTGATGCAGGCTCCTGAAACTCAAAGTACAACACATCTTTCAGGTGCCATCAGTGTGCATACAGAGCTGACTAATTAGACACTAACAAGCATATTTTGCCTGAATGTATTAGGACACAGTCTCAACCTGAGTGTTTCTGCTAGCAGTCTTGGTGCTGCCTTCCCTGAGCTGAAGTGTGAGCTGCTGGTTACAGGGATATAGGTTTGAAATAATGAAAGCATCATCTTTTCACTCAAAAGCTGATCTTGCTGATCACCTTCCCTTGCTCAATAGATGAACAATGTTTTTTATCCAATATGTGGATACTTTACACAGGGGTGCAAACCTGCTGTGTATTCAAGGTGATTTGTATTACTAGCTAAACATGGAAATGATGAGCTTGGAGGAAAACAGGGATTGAAGGAAGTATATGGGTTGTGATTCAGGCTGAGATAGGGTGTTGGATCACAGGTATTCTCGGTGATATTTGGAATGAAAATGCAAAACATTTTGTCATTGCAAAAATCTCAGGTTCATTAAGCTGCTCAGGAGAAACCGGAAAGCGGATTTTGTTCATGAGGAAGGGCCTTGTGGCTTTACCAAAGAGTCAGTCTGGCCTCTTCTAAGGCACTGATTTGTCAGGGTACATTGTTTCCTGCCTCGTGTCAAAGGCTTGTGCCTTGCTGATGGTGCTCAGGGCTCAGATGCCTCCTTGGTTTCTCCTCGATCCATCCATAGAACTGGAGTCCAGTTTGTCCAGCACTGTGGTGTCTCAGCTAGAGCAGGGTGACTGGTTAACCTCCACAGCTGTCCTCCTGATGATCTGAACACTGGATTTACATAATAATCACCTGAGGGGGTGAAGGAGGCTGTCCTTTTTCTCAGAGTGTCTGGTTTTGATTTTTTATCTGGCTCTGCAGCCTTGGCCCAGTAAGATTACTTGTTACTGTTTGAAAGAACACAGAAGGACTTTAAACAGGAATCCTTGGAAAAAATCATCATCAGTATTTCATAGAATCATAGAATGGTTTGAGTTTGAAAGGACCTTAAGATCATCAGTTCCGATCCCCTGACATGGGCAGGGACTCGTCCAAGGCTCTGTCCAACCTGGCCTTGAACACTGCCAGGGATGGAGCATTTACCACTTCTTTGGGCAACCCATTCCAATGCCTCACCACCCTCACTGGGAAGAACTTCTTCCTTTAATCTGAACTTCCCCTGTTTAAGTTTGAACCCGTTACCCCTCGTCCTATTGCTACAGTCCCTAATTAAGAGTCCCTCTCCAGCATCCCACTAGGCCCTCTTCAGGTATTGGAAGACTGCTCTGAGGTCTCCACGCAGCTTCTCTTCTTCAGGCTGAACAGCCGAATTTTCTCAGCCTGTCTTAGTATGGGAGGTGCTCCAGCCCCCTTATCATCCTCATGGCCCTCCTCTGGTCTTGCTCAAACAGCTCCAGGTCCATGCTGGGGACATGAGAACTGCACACAGGGCTCCAAGTGGGGTGTCATGAGAACAGAGTAGAGGGGCAGGATCACCTCCTTCAACCTGCTGGTCACGCTTCTTTGACGCAGCCCATGATGTGGTTGTTTTCTGGGCTGCAAGTGCACACTG